>NC_071115.1:1100000-1250000 GCF_024256425.1 Clarias gariepinus
TGACTGGTTGGAGGGGGAAGAAACGAGGCCAGGACGACCAAAATCAGATGCAATCGATGCAGCATGGCTGGACACGGCATGTGTCCTGCTTCTGGTTTAAAAAAATAAAAGAAAATGAAAGAAAAAGAGAAAATTTAAAAAAATAATAATTCACTTCACAGCAGAGACTTAGAGTACTTATAAAATTTTTCATGAAACTCATATATATTCTAGGTTCATTATATAGAAAGTGAAATATTTTATTATCGTGGCTTAGAATTTACCTATATAGTTATCTATTTTTATACATATATATGTCAGGGTTGACCACTAGAGGGCACTGTTTTTGGTTTGTAGTTTGTGTTTGTAGACTCCCAGAAGGCACCTCGGTCAGATAATGCGGGAGCTCACCTGAACCGAGATAGCTCATTAGTTTCGTTATAAATAGCTG
The DNA here is from genome assembly GCF_024256425.1 of Clarias gariepinus. NCBI lineage: Eukaryota > Metazoa > Chordata > Actinopteri > Siluriformes > Clariidae > Clarias > Clarias gariepinus. Next base: position 1,100,431 of record NC_071115.1, read on the forward strand.
TTTGTTCTGGGAAACTGTGTTGAGCATTAATGTGATAGTTCTGTTAAGTGGGCATTTGTTTTGTCTTGTTTGGGGGGTTATGTTCTGTTTTAGTTGGTTCTGTTATAGTTGGCAAGTGTTGTATGGAGCTCTTTAATTTAAGTTGCACCTTTAAACATAAGAGTTTATGGCTACGTTTACACTGTCAGGTAAATGTGACCCAATTCCGATTTTTTGCTCATATGTGACACATATCGGATATGTTCTATGTCCGTGTAAACAGGAAAAAAAACACATGCATTCCGATATTTCGAGATTGGTTTCAGGCCTCCTTCATATGTGGAAATAAATCAGATATAAATCAGATATGTGCTAATGTGATTGTCGTGTAAACGGACAGATCGGATTTCCTGAGGCATTGCGTTCTGTACGCCATTAAAACTGCGACTGCTTCGCGGTTTAATGACGTAATGTTATTTTTCGGTGGAAGCGCGTGTGGAATTATAACATCGCAGGTCACATGGAAAAGGAAAAGCACCCAACCCCCCCTCCCCTTTATTAATGCTTTTTAGGGCTAAATTAAATTAAGAAACAGTATTTGGTGAATGAAGCATATGCGCAGGCTGCAATTATGCCGTTTTTTTTCATCCTCCGTTTTAAAACCTTCACCTTTGTCTATGTTGGCTAGTGTGTAGCGCAAGAACCTCCCTTTAAGTATGTGCGATGTTTCAGATGGTATGGCAATTGTAAACACGTGTATCGAATATGAGTCGTAGTTGAAAGAACGTGTAAACAGACGGTCAAAAAAATCAGATATAGGCAACAAATCCGAATTGGGCATCGAGACCTGCAGCGTAAACGTAGCCTATGTCTCTTTTGTTTCTGTGTCTCCCGGCAGGATTAGCTAGGTTAAGTTCCTCTCTTTTATGTTAAGTTCTTAGTCTGTATAACTGCTAACCATGGAATTACTAACTCGCTTATCTCATAGTCTGTCTAGTCCCCTAGTCTGATTAGATCTTAGTCTGTTTAGTTACTAACCCTTATAGTTCTTAGTCTGTTTCATACCTAGTCTGCTGTGTATCTAGTCTGTTCGTCTCTTAGGCTACTAGACTGTTTAGCAAATAGTCTGTTTAGCTACTATCTAGCTTAGCAGCTAATGTGCATAACAGCTAGTAGGCCTAGCCAAGTCTGTCTTGTCCGTTTAGCCCCTTGCATGTATATGTCCTCAAGGCTGTTAAGTGTGTCTTGTCTGTATTATATATCAGTTTGTTTAGTCCCCAGTCTGTGTATTTGTAAAAGAATATGCTTGTTTCTAGCATGCACCAAAATAAAGCCAATTCCCTTTGATCCTGTTTAGTTCATGTTTTGTTTTGTTTGGTTTGTTTGTCATTAAAAAGACTTTGTTTGCCATTATCCCCCTCTGCGTCTATGCATCACCTGCAAGCCCACAGTCCAACATCTAACGAACGTGACAATATAATACAAACCCATACAGTATAGGTTGATATATAGTGCCAAAAAACAGAGATGATGTTACCTCTCCTAGTATTAATTTAGGTGTTTCTCTATTGATCTTGTTGTTCTCCCTAGTTCATGTGTGACGGACATCAGCACTGTGTGAAGCTCATACTAACAAAACTCTATATTTCGAAATGTAGTTTCTAAACTAATATGTTTAGAAAATTGACCACATTAGATTCTCTGAAATCAACATGTACGTAAATTAAATAAAAATCAAATGTCAAATCTAGGTGTTGTTTCACTTACCGTGATGTGTGTGTGTAAGCAGTTTTATTCGATGCGCTTTACATGGGTCTTCTTACTGAATCTTTAACACCCTTTTAAATGTTCTTTATTAGTTCTGCATCTTGCATTTATACACATGTAAGACACGGGGCAGGACCGTTTATTAGTCTATATATAGGTCTATAAGGTTTCAGGGGTGTGAACAAGTGTGAAGTTGGATAGTATGAGTTTGTTAGCCTGTTATTATTAATTATTACAATATAGTGATAAATTCTAGATGTTACAGCTTAAGTTTTGGTAGGTTTTGCTTATAATTTATTAATTAATGCTATAATATTAGTTTAGATACAGAGCTGATAGAGATGCTGTTTAGAGGGGGAAAATGTGGTTTATGTCAATCCAACAGCTTTCTCTATAATCTAGTGGACCTGCCTTCATTTCAGCTTGTGCACCTGTTCTACTTTAAGCATTATAATAGCTGATAGAAATAAGCATCAGGTTCAGAAGCTATACAGTTGCTCTACAATTCAGAACCTGTAGCTTTGCGGATGGTGCTCTGGTTGAAGTAGGAAATACGTTCATCAAGGAGCACTCCCATCTCTGATTTCAGTTGAACAGTGAATGATCTGAGAAAGTCATCACCCCAGCCCCTGTCTTGGTCCCACACCTCCAACTTTACATTTTTGAACTGAGTCAGGTCCTCATTGTCAAAATTTAAATCCCAGTTTCATTTTGGATCATTTTGGTCCAAGATCACAGGTGTCTGTCCTTGGACGGTCCATCCATTGGGGAGAAGCTTATCACACTTATGCATCAGTCTCTGTCCAGTAATCTCCAAATAAACCCATGGCTTTGATCACAGTTATGGTAATCTTATCACAGAGTGAACACAGCTACAGCATTTCCAGTGACCAAAACCACACTCATATTTATTCTAGAATTGTAAAGTTTCTTTAATTGTTCATAACCAGATACTGGTAAACTTTAAAAAAAGAGAGATGGATGAGGCTGCTTCACATTCTGTGATATAATGAGTACCAAACTTCTTAATCAGGTCAAAATAGTCCTGCATGGTTTTCTTGTTGTATCTATCTGGGGGACGTCTGAATTCTTTACGTAGCTCCTGAAAGTTTTTAGAATTGCGTATAAAGACAGTATGTGCAGCCATAGACAGGCTCTAAAAGCTGCTAGGACCGAGCATCTGAGCCAACTGATAGCTAGAAACCAAAACAATCCCAGGTTCTTATATAGTACAGTACCTGTAGTACCTAACAAAACCTACGATGCCCACAGAGAGTATCCTATCACAGTTTATAAGTGAAGACTTTATGGTCTTCTTCAATAAAAAAATCGATAGTATCAGGAAGAAAATAACAACCTCTAATAGCACCTCATGATCCAGTTCAGCCTAAAGCTTCACATTTAGATTTTCAGTGCTTTACAGGTGTGGGACAGGAAGAGCTGTATAAACTTATCACCTCAGCTAATTCAGCAACGTGCCTGTTAGATCCAATCCCAACCAGATTTTTAAAACCATACGGTTGGAGAGCCACTTCTAAACATTATTAATTCCTCATTATATCTAGGTCACGTCCCTAAACCTTTCAAGTTGGCAGTTAAGCCCCTTCTTAAGCCTCTTCTTAAAAAAATTTTATTCAGACCCAAATGAAATAACAAATTACAGACTGATTTCAAACCTTCTGTTTATATTAGAAAAGGTAAGTTTGGCAATTTTTCATCTTAGAAATATCGCCAAACTTAGGAGTATCCTATCCGTATCTGATGCAGAAAAGCTAGTTCATGCATTCATGACCTCCAGACTGGACTATTGTAATGCATTACTAGGTGGTTGTCCTGCATCCTCAATAAACAAGCTACAGTTAGTCCAAAATGCAGCCGCCAGGGTTCTCACTAGATCCAGAAAATATGATCATATAACCCCAATATTATCATCCCTGCACTGGCTACCTGTTCAGTTTAGAATTAATTACAAAATAGTACTACTTACATACAAGGCTTTAAATGGTTTAGCTCCCACATACCTAACCAGTCTTCTGATACGCTATAATCCACCACGCTCCTTAAGATCACAAAACTCCGGACTTCTGGTAATTCACAGAATTTCAAAATCTACAAAAGGGGGCAGGGCTTTTTCATATTTAGCTCCAAAGCTTTGGAATAGCCTTCCAGACAGTGTTCGGGGCTCAGACACAGTTTCCCAGTTTAAAAGTAGACTCAAGACGCATCTCTTTAATCTGGCATACGCGTAACTCATCCCATAACCTCATACTTCAGTACATCTATCCTGAATGGCAACTACGCTAATTCTCTCCATCTGTTCTGTACTTTTCTACCCATCCCGAGGCATCTGGAGATTGTAGCAGCTTCATGATTCCGTTTCATGATGGTTGGAGCTACACCTCCTGCTCCTGTGCTCCCAGTGATCCAGACCCCATCTGCCCTCTGCACCTACTGACTCCCTGTGCTGAACTTGATTTCATGTTAATTTAAAGAACTTCTGTTATATTGAACCTTCAGCTGCATAACACACATAATGTCATATCATCTCTATCTGTTATCACCCAGATGAGGATGGGTTCCCTGTTGAGTCTGGTTCCTCTCAAGGTTTCTTCCTATTACCATCTCAGGGAGTTTTTCCTTGCCACTGTCGCCGTCACCCTTGGCTTGCTCATCAGAGACATTTCATTCATTTATCTCATTATCATCTAGACACATTTTTCTTACACATACACACTTCCATAATTTTTTTATTTTCTTTTATTTTTGTGAAGCTGCTTTGAGACAACATATTTGTGAAAATTACAGCCTTTTATATGATCTTTTTAGTCCTGCATCTATTGTGCAATTAAAAGCGCTATATAAATAAACTCGAACTGTAACTGAGTTACATCACAGTGTAGACAAAGTATACTTGGAACTATTTTAATAGTGTTTTAACATGCATTTTATCTGTCATAAAATGCATGTCTCTCAAAAAAAATTATATGAAAAAAAGTTACTTTTCTTTCATGATTTGAATCAATATTGTGAAACTAACATATTCTAGACTCATTACATTTAAAGTTTCACTCTGGTTATTGCACATTTATTTTTTGCCCCAGATGCCCTTCCTGACACAACCCTCCCATTTTATCTGGTGTTTGGGCATTGCCTGGGAATCACACCCAGGCCTTCCACATGGCAGGCAAACAATCTACCACTGAGCCATATATATATTACAAACCTATATAACTAAACCATGCCGTACCTCGGATGTCTGGGTTTAAAAAAAGAGAACACAATGTGTTACCTTTTCCCAGTATTAATTTATTAATATGTCTCTATTGCCTTTGTTGTCTTCCCTAGTTAATGTGAAGGATATCAGCATTGTGTAGCTTATAATTACAGAACTGTTTATTTCAAAACATAGTTTTTAAACTGTGATGATATTTTTACAAATATATTTACCACATCAGATTTCCTGAAATCAACATATACATTAAAAAAGTCTTCTTTCTTCTTTGTCTTTGGGCTGTTCCCTTTCAGGGGTCGCCACAGCGAATCATCTGCCTCCATCTAACCCTATCCTCTGCATCCTCTTCTCTCACACCAACTAACTTCATGTCCTCTCTCACTGCATCCATAAATCTCCTCTTTGGTCTTCCTCTAGACCTCCTGCCTGGCAGTTCCAACCTCAGCATCCTTCTACCGATATATTCACCATCTCTCTTCTGAACATGTCCAAACCACCTCAATCTGGCCTCTCTGACTTTATCTCCAAAACATCTAACGTGGGTTGTCCCTCTGATAAACTCATTCTTGATCCTATCCATCCTTGTCACTCCCAAGGAGAACCTCAACATCTTCAGCTCTGCTACCTCCAACTCTGCCTCCTGTCTTTTCTTCAGCGCCACTGTCTCTAAGCCGTAGAGCATCGCTGGTCTCACCACTGTCCTGTACACCTTTCCTTTCATTATCGCTGATACTCTTTTAACGCACAACACACCTGACACTTTTATATACATAAAAAAAGTAAAATGGCCAGTTCAAATTGGGAATAGTTTAGATGTAGGGGTGGTTTTACTTACCATGATATGTGTGCAAGCAGAAATATCTTGTGTGCTTTACACGGGTCTTCTTACCGATCCTTTTACAGCCTTATATGATCTTTTAAGTCCTGCAACTTGATTTTTTACACCCTGACGACATAGGGCAGGACAGTTTATCAGTCTATCAGTCTATATATACAGTAGGTCTATAAGGTTGCAGGGGTGTGAACATTAGTGTAATAATGTATAGTATGTGTGTGCATGAGTGTGTTAGCCTGTTATTATAAATTATTACACTACAGTACTGATAAATTCTAGATGTTACACCTTACGCTTTGGTAGCTTTGTGTATGATGTATTTATCAGTTCTAGTACTACAGCTTTTTCTATAATCAGAGTGATCTTCTTTAGTGGACATGCCTTCACTCCAGCTGACAATAAATGCCACACACAACTACAATAAATGTGTGTAAATGGTGTGGGCTTTGTGCATGTTTGTGCATGTGAAAATAATTCATGAATGTAAACCATTATTTTATTAGACTCAACATCGAGCTTGTAATATTTCAACAATATTTTGCTTCATGTGACTTTTATTAAGCTTTCAAAAAGCATCAGAAATTAGCAAGAACTGTATACTAATAATGTGCCAAAATTATGGGCACCTGTCCTACTTTAAACATTACGATAGCTGGCAGAAATATGCGATAGAGTCACAAGCTACGTAGTTGGTCTACAATTCAAAACCCACAGCCTTATGGATGTTGCTCTGGTTGAAGCGGGGAATGCGTTCATCGAGGAGCACTCCCATCTCCAGGAGCATGCTTCTGGGGATCGGACGAGCATTTCGGGAGACATACTCGTTCTCCAGCTGTGCATCCATTGGAGATGGCATGTACTCTCTACACATTGAACCAGACAAAGCAGGGAGACACTTCACCTGTACTTTATAATACAGGACACCGTGATTGAGGGCGCAGGCATTTCGAATCACTCCAGATCTCAGTCCAACAGTGCATGATCCGAGAAGGTCATCATCCCAGCCACTGTCTTGATCCCACACCTCCAACTTCACACTTTTAAACTGATTCAGATTCTGATTTTCAAAACTGAAATACCAGTTCCATGTTGGAGAGTTTCGGTTCATGATCACAGGGGTCTTTCCAAAGAAAGCGTTTCCATTGCGGAAAAGCTTGACATATCCATCGGTCTGAGTCCAGTAATCTCCATACAAACCAGTGGCTCTGATCACAGTTACGGTGATCTGAGCATATCCCCTTCGAGTGGGGCAGCAGTTGAGGGCCACGCCCGGATTGTTGTGGCAGCTGCAGCTGCATGGTTCTTTAGAGTTGGTCTTCACACCGATCTTACATGGGCTTGAGCAATATTTCATCAGAGCCCTCTGTAGGATGTAGTCCTTGATGGCTTTGCGCAAATTCTCTCTGATTGTCTTTTTCTTCCTCTGCAACTTGTGAAGAGGCTCGAGCTTGTAGGAGATCACATCAGGCTGAGCAGGAAGAGATGAGATCCACCACTTGTAGGCATTTGGGTCAGTTTTTGATGAGAAGAGCAGGTCGACATTCTCTGTGCGGCCACCAATCACAGTGCTTTCCCTTTTGGAAATGAAAACTTTTTTTAGAATAATATTTTATATATTTGAAATTATTTAACCAGCTAAACTAGGAGTTTATTTGTCCACCACAGAGCATGACACACACAGAGAGCGAGAGAAAGAGAGAGAAAGAGAGATGAGCTTTACAAACCTGTCCCTAAAGCTGCTAGCAAAGCTCCTTCTGTTCAGTCTCCTTTGCCTGGCCTGCCTGCAGTGATAAGACTTGTTCTGTATGTTTGCAGCAGGACCCTTACTGGCAGTCGTCTCCATGTCCAGACACATCTTCACCTCATCCACACTCAGACCCTGAAGGGACGCCTGGCACTCCTTGATGCTGGTCACAGAGCGAACCTCTCCACCCAGAGTCACCTGCACACAACCACAGCATGTCCAGTGAACAAAAGCACACTAATTTATTCTAGAATTGTAAACGTTTATCAATTGTAAATTAATAAAAACTGATTAAATTACAATTGATAAACAAAAGGATGGATCTGTGGAAATCTAGGATAACATTCACCTGTCTGATATAATGAGTGCCAAATTTTCGAATCAGGTTAAAATAGATGTGCTTTGTTTTCCTATTATAGCTGTTAGGAAGTTTTCTGAATTCCTTACGTAGCTCTGGGTGCAGGGGTGGATTTTTCTTAACCCCGTACCTAGGAGCAGACCATAAAATAGAAATCAAACCAATAATGAGTTATGTTGTAAAATTTAATTTAAGTTGACATGAACCAGCATGACCTACCTGTAGTATCCACAGGAGACAGAATGACTAGTGAAACTGTACTTGTCTTTTTTGGTTTTCTGCATTGAATATTTAGCCAGTTTGGATTCAGTGCCCGCCATCATGACTGATCCCTGGATCTTTGGAATCAATATGTCCAAGCCCACCTTCCAGTCATTCTCGATAGAGGAGGTGCTGGCACTGACAAGAGCCTCACTGGACTGATAGGAGTAGCTGGACAACTTCATCCTGCACTTCTGCCTTGATCTCCAGTTCACCACAGCAACCGGGAGCTTCTGCCTTTTCCCTCTCATGTAGGGGTTTCTACACAAAGTGCAGGACCTGTCCCTCTTGATCCAGGTGCTCATGTCGATGACGAAAGTTCCTTTGTGCTCCATCTTCGTGATGTCAAAGCCTTCTCCTGCTAAGTCAGATCCTGGAATGAAGTCCACATTGGCACATCGAGACACATTGACCTTGACGCATTGCTGGCTGGTTGGAGGGAAAAACATGGCAAAGACGACCAAAATCAGAAGTGTCTGCAGCATGGTTGGATTCAAAGTATGTCTTTTTCTGGAATAACAGAATGGAGATTTGTCAGTATAAAAACAATTAATGTTACTTCACTGCATAATATTTTCTCATTTTGCAACTGTAGTGAAATAAACTTGTCTTCCTGTATGTTTAATACAGCACAGGCAAACCTAATATCAGGTCTGTATGTTTGAATCACACTTGCTATTACTGATCATGCAATTGTGGCTTTTTCAGAATCTCCAATGTTATCAAAAAAAAAAAACTCTACACCTTCAAAAACCTAAAAAGTTCTAGAATGAAGAATACATATTAAACATAATATTGTATAATATACAACAATTAGCCATAACATTAACACTGATGACAGGATCATGGGCACCCAAGGCTTGACCATGCCCACGGGAACCAAAAGGAGACCATCTCACAGTAAAGCCAATGCAACACAAAACTCTGAAAACAGTCAATGGCCACAATAGAAAGGCACCAAAATGGCCAGCAAGCAAAGAGCTCATTGCGACAAAGCTACCAAGATTCCATTCTTATTGAGCACCCATGGAATGCAGAGCCACACCCCGAGGAGCCGGAGCTACCCTGGTGATTTAAATGTGGTTATTTTTAATGTTATGACTGATTTGTTTATGGGATAGTATATTACAAAAAGAATAAATAAAAACTTTTTATACAGTACTGTATACAATATCTATAGTACAAAAATAAGTCTTGTGAAAGGTACATACTATAAATGCTAGAGCACAATGATTTATTTTAACAGTGTTTCTGTATTTCTCTTATGTTTTTAGCTAATTAATTTGTGGGGAATGTTAAGTCTGGTTTCTAAACTGTGACAACAATATTATATTGTAATATATATATATATATAATATTATAATATAACATATTAAACATTAAATAGATTTCCTCCAATAAAGTTGTCGATATATACATTATTGAAAAAAAAAGTGTTAAAATGTTTATTAAAAGTGGACAGAATTGAAATGTAGCGGTGGTTTCACTTACCTTGACGAGAGTATGAGTGGGTAAATCCTATGCGCTGTGCATCAGGTATTTATACATGAGCAAACCATGGGGCAGGACCATTTATCAGTCTATATATGGGTCTATAGATTAGGAGGCCTTTAAAAAAAACTGTGAATTAATGTGTGTGTGAGTGTGTGTGGTGTGTGTTAAGCCGTTGTTATTTATTTTGAATCCTGCAGTGCTGTTAAACTCACAACTATTAAAACATTTTGTACCATTTTTCTAATTTTTTTATTCTTCAGTGCTATCAAACTACCGTAGACGTACAGAACAGTGCCGAGCTGCGTGTACGTCTGTGGTTTTAGTTAAACAATTTCTTCCAAAAGGAGATTTTAAAGTCAGTAGTCAGTGTGATGTTCTGCTGTAGTGAACAAATCTTCAATCAAGCTGTGAGAATAAAAATCACACATGGCTAAAGTAATTTTCTGTAAGTCATGTAGGCTTTGTGGGTGTTTCTGAAGTGTGACAAAGATTTAAAAACTGTGTGAAGTGTAAAAACTGAGATAGATGATCCTGCTTCCAAATATGTAAAAAAGCTATCATTTCATCTTTGTGATGTGAGTATACACAGCAATCAGCTAACAGAAGTACTTCTCGTGCCTTGCTGTTAGTAATCATCTGCACCTCGTTCAGCTTGATCAGTTTGCCTGTTTGTAGCCTGTGTTTAAATTTGGTCTTTACCTTGTGTCTGTTTAGATTACTGTTGTTCTCATCGCTGTTGTCTCCAGTGGTTTTATCCTGATGTTTAGATTTTATTGATTCCAGATGCGTTTGGCTTTTTAGTCTTGTTAGTTTGATGGTTAGTAATAACATTAACCACCATTTAGCCATAGTCAAAGTTTTCCAAATGTTCTCCTTCATGACAGAAAGCAAGACCTTAATTTAGAAGGATAAACTTATTATCCTGCACAAAGCAAAGACATCAACTAGGAAGAAACTAAAATGACTAAAATTGTGTTAGGAACTGTCCAACACATTATTAAACCCTGGAAGAATCAGAGGTGTCAAGTAACAAAATACAAATAATTCGTTACTTTACTTAAGTAGAAATTTTGGGTATCTATACTTTACTGGAGTAATTATTTTTCAGCCGACTTTTTACTTCTACTCCTTACATTTTCACGCAATTATCTGTACTTTCTACTCCTTACATTTTAAAAATAACCTTGTTACTCCTATTTTATTAAATTTATTTTTTGGATTAATCACTTGGATTAATCCTTCATTCTGACAGCACTAAAGTTTATTGTAGACAACCATACAGGGGTAATTGTTACTAAGCCTGCCCTGGGTGCACTAATTTACCTGTATGTTCCCTCACAGATTCCTGCAGCTAAGCTTGGATGTACATTTACTTTCCAATAAAGGTTACCGATGACACGCCTCTGAAGTTTGACTTTTTGCACCATTAAAATACTTATAGGCAACTAGTTATCATATCTTCTTCTCCATGAAACATGTTAATGCTCAGTAGTACACATATATGGTTCTTTAATGTATTTGTGTTGTACTAAAATGCATTCTTTTTCAATTGCCGTATACAGAATCCCAAATCACTATGGCCTTTAAAAAATACAACAAAAACACAACACGTTTTTCTTTTTGTTTATGAGGTGTTAGTGCAGTATACAGGCCCGCGGCACAGCCTAAGCTTTTATCCTTAATGCTTTTTGCCCCCTCACGTTACTTTTACTTTTATACTTTAAGTAGTTTTGAAACCAGTACTTTTACACTTTTACTTGAGTAAAAAGCTTGAGTTGATACTTCAACTCCTAAAGAAGTCTTTTTAAACCCTAGTATCTATACTTCTACTCAAGTAATGAATGTGAATACTTTTGACACCACTGGGAAGAATAGTGCTGAACCCTCAACTTCATGGAACACAGCTCTGTTTATTAATGAAAATAAGTGTATTCACACACAATGTGATGTGTGTCCATAAGAAAATTATTTGTTAGTGAAGCTCATTAGAAAAAAGTTTTTCAAGCATTAAAAAAGGGTCTTTGGAACAGAATAGAGAAAAGTCACGTGGCCTAATGAGTCCAGATTGTTTTCAGTTTACATATCAATATGATTTGCCCAATATTCATCAGCATGTTCATATTATTTCCTGGAAATTTAATGCAAAATCATTTTCCTTTGTATGTGTGTGTGTGTACAATAATGTTTCTTTAAGAATTCTTCAGACCCAAAGAGAACAGTATGTTGTTCTGTCATGGTGGACACATCTTCCTTCAAGCTTTCAATGTCTTATGTGGGCTTGTGCAGTTTTTCAGTAGAGATCTCTGTAGAATGTAGTACTTGATTGCGTTGTGCAGATTTTCTCTGACTGATTTCTTCTCCTGCAGCAACTTGTCACGAGGCTTGAGCGAGTAGGAGAACACATCAGGGTGAGCAGACAGAGACGGGACCCACTTCTTGTAGACATTTGGGTCAGTACTTGACGTAAGGAGCAGGTCAACATTCTTAGTGTGGACACCAATCAAATTGCTTTGCCTTTAGGACATGTGAACACATGCTAGGATAATGTACTATATACATGTTTGCAACAATTTAACCAGCTGAACCAATTGTCATTTGGGTGCCTTATTAAGCTACATAGCTAACTATATAGCTACAGTATATAACTTGTCACTAAAGCTTAAATTAAAATGTTTATCTGTCACATACACAGAGCTAAAGATGTTGAGGTTCTCTTTGGGAGTGACAAGGATGGATAGGATTAAGAATGAGTTTATCAGAGGGATAACCCATGTTAGATGTTTTGGAGATAAAGTCAGAGAGGCCAGATTGAGGTGGTTTGGACATGTTCAGAGGAGAGATTGTGAATATATCGGTAGAAGGATGCTGAGGTTGGAACTGCCAGGCAGGAGGTCTAGAGGAAGACCAAAGAGGAGATTTATGGATGCAGTGAGAGAGGACATGAAGTTAGTTGGTGTGAGAGAAGAGGATGCAGAGGATAGGGTTAGATGGAGGCAGATGATTCGCTGTGGCGACCCCTGAAAGGGAACAGCCGCAAGACAAAGAAGATCTGTCACATACACAACCATACATAGTGTGATGTTTAGGGAAATCCCATCTGTTAATGACCTAAATAAAGGTAGGGTAGAGTGAAAAAAACCCCCAGAAAGATAGAAGGAAAAAATTGTACTGAGTGAAATGTAAATTTAAAAATAAAAAATATACAGTGTGTGTATAGTGGGTGTACAGTAAGTGTACAAAATTAAAGTGTTCAAATTTACAATTTACAAAAGTTGCAACAGAAAAATAATTAAATATATCATATCAATCATATAATTTTGATTCATACACATTCACATTTCATACAAACTTAATTCTTTTGATTGTGTAAAGCTGCTTTGTGATGATGTAAATCGTTAAAAGCGCTATACAAATAAAATTGAATTGAATTGAAATAGAAAAATATAAAATGTAAAAATTAAACATATAAGTTGAATCAGATATGCAGAATGTGCAATATAGTAAAATATGTCATGCAGGTATGATAGTACAAGTGAAGTGAATGAAGTGATGTGTGTGTCAGCAGCAGTGGTATTGTCCATGTTCTGTCCAAGTCCTCTTGAATTTGACCCTAAAGATGTAAATGTGGTGATTAATGTAGTGTGCTTCAACAAAGGTGTGAATGAGACAAAGTCAAGTCCAATCGGTTAACTCCTACAGTATGTGGTGCTCTGATTGAGTGCCCAAATGAACTGCGAAAGAAGCTCCTTCTCAATCCCTCAGTCTCTGTGACAGGACTCTGACAGGACCATGAGTGAAGGTTCATGCCCTATGCCATAATCGTCTGGATTGCTCTGGCTCTATTTCTACACATAGCAAGTTCGCTGTTTTAGCACACAGCAACTGAGCTTCTCCAGGCTGCAGCTCTACTCCACTGTACCATCGCCTTGTCTATACCTCCATCAGGACATTCAATTAAATTCTGGTATATTTGTATAGCGCTCTTAAAAACTGTTATTGTCGCAATGCAGCTTTACAAAATCTTAATCATCTGTTGCTTAAGGTAGAAATACATCCATCATTGATCTTCTGGTGGATTCAGGTATAATGACACCAAGGCTATAAGGTTATTCTGGTGAATCCGGGGGTGAACGCTGGCACTGTTAGCTGCCGCTACTCTCGGGAGCGATTTGTTTGTTTATTTCTCTTGTATTTTTGATGCGTTTCCGTAATTCTACCGTGTGTTGCTGCACCTATGTAGAAGTCTAACTACAGCAGTGTTTTAACCTGACCTGTCTGCTAACCAGGGTTACAGTCGGCTACAGTATTGTGTTTTATACCTGCCCCTGGCTCCAAGCGGCTAGTTTCAGCTGTTAGCAGCTTTGGCGGCTTGGTGGCCGTTACAGCGGACATCTCAGGCTATCACAGCTTTTCCCGGCTGTTCTGACTTACTGGTGATCTCCGGTCGTGGACACTGGCGGTATTGTGGCTACCGACGACCACTGGCGGCTGCTTTAACTATCAACGACTACTGGCGATTACCGGCGGCTGCTCCGACGACCACCGGTTTGTGTTCTTGTCTACCTGTCGGCTGTTCGCGCTATCAGTGGCTACCTGGTGCGGACTAGCATTTGACCTCATTTATTAGTTGCTCTTTGAGCTGAGTGCCATGCCATCTTTCTGTGACCTACAGCCCTGGGCCTCTAACCAGTGGAAAATATGAGGTTTCTTGACTTACAGGTCCTGGCTATATCTGCTTGGATCATCCTCTCGCACATTTGTAATCCAGTAGCTCTAATACTACGATATACGGCATCGGAACTCCTTCAACTTCTGGCCTGTCATACTCAGCCACCATCAGCACTGCTCTCATATAACGATATCATTTACATACCTCGCCGTAAATATGTCCACCGGGGCTCTCGTCGGAATTACAACTTCGACAATACGAGGGCAATACGCTCATTCTGGACTTCGTCCACTAAGAAAAACTATACAAACTGTTGACCACAACTTGTTGGCGCACCCCATCAGGTCTGCTGATACAGGTACTGTCTCTAGTGCTATTTTTTTTTTTGGCCTATGGAACACGCAATCACTCACAACTAAAGCTCCTGTGTTTCATGATTTACTATGTGAACATAAGTTTGATTTCCTGTGTTTAACTGAGACTTGGCAGCATAAGGATGACTTTACACAGCTTTATCAGTCTACCCCAACAGGATATACTTATGTATGCAAACATCGCACAACTGGTCACGGTGGAGGTCTAGCAGTGATATATCGTGAGAAATGGAAAGTGTCACATGTTTCTGCACCTGAGTTTACTTCTTTAGAGTCCATGGTTATACAAATTAATGGTCCATTTCCGACCATTCTTGTTAATGTATATCGTCCTCCTAAGGTTAATAGTAACTTTTTAAATGTTTTTTTAAGGTTTTTAACCTATATTAGTTCTCTGTCTCCTAATGTGATTCTGGTTGGCGATTTTAACATACATTTTGACAATGAATCTAGTGCATGCACTAAGGATTTTTTGTCTTGTCTTGACAGTTTTGGCATACAGCAATATACAGATTTTCCAACTCATCTGAAAGGCCACTCATTGGACCTTGTTTGTTGTTCTGGTATTACACCTGTTGGTCTCACCACGTCTGACCTAACACTTTTCGACCATTCTCTAGTTTTCTTTAAAGCTCGCTTAATTCTAGCAAAGCCCAACAACCTACGTACCATCAAATTTCGGAATACTTAGAACATTGACAAAATGGCATTTACATCTGACCTTACTACTCTTCTTATGAAAGACTATTTAGCAACTCCGGATGGTTTGGTTTCTCATTACAACGAAGCGCTGCAGTCATCATTTGATTTGCATGCACCTATAAAATCCAGATCTGTTTCATTTGTTAATTCTGCTCTCTGGTTTACATCTGATCTGTGTAGGCTAAAAGCTCAAGGTCGCTGTCTAGAACGTCTGTGTATTAAAACCGGACTTGTCGTTCACAAAGAAATGTATTCTGATTACATGAAACAATACAAAACTGCTATTAATTTAGCCAAATCCGAGTACTATTCAAATCTGATCACATTTAATGAAGGTAACACAAGAACTCTCTTTACTGTTGTTAAAAACATTTCAAAGCCTCCAGATTCTCTACCTGTACAGTTACATACAGCTGAATTATGTAACACTCTTCTCATTATTTTTCTGAAAAAACAGAGAACATACATAAATCTCTGTTTGTTTCTGGTTCTCTTCAAGTTCCTTTTCCTCCACTCTCTCACATGTATTCAACTCTCCTCTCTCTACTTAACTACCTACATCTGATGAGATTGCTTCTGTTATTCGGAAATCGAAACCAACTACCTGTCAATTAGACCCTCTTCTAACTCAATTAGTCAAAGTTTGTCTTCCCCTTCTCTTACCATTCATCACTGAGATCATCCAATCTTCTCTGACTTCTGGCATCGTCCCCGATTTCTTTAAAACTGCATTAATAACTCCCATACTCAAGAAACCAGGTGCTGACCCAAACAACTTTGATAATTTTCGTCCAATTTCAAATCTGCCTTTCCTATCAAAAATCCTAGAAAAGGTTGTTTCAGCACAGGTACATAATCACCTGTCAATTAATAACTTATATGAACATATTCAATCAGGTTTCCGTCCTCAGCATAGTACAGAGACTGCTCTTGTCAAAATATCCAGTGATCTTCTGGTAGCAGCTGATTCAGGACTTTTGTCTATTTTAATACAACTTGATTTAACCTCAGCATTTGACAGCATCTCCCATAATATTTTATTAGAAAGGCTGAAGTCCATTGGAATTGTAGATACTTCCTTGGCTTGGTTTCTTCATATCTCTCTCACCGCACTCAATTTGTTCAGCTAGGCCAGATTAAATTTATATCTCTACCCATCACTGCAGGAGTGCCTCAGGGGTCAGTCTTGGGGCCCTTACTCTTTATCATCTACTTATTGCCCTTGGGGAACATTTTCTGGAAATACGGTGTCCAATTTCATTGCTATGCTGATGACACCCAGCTCTACGTTTCCTCCAAACCTACTTCTGACCTTTCTCCATCTTCTCTTTCAAAATGTTTAGCTGAAATTAAATCCTGATTCTCAAATAATCTTCTTAAACTCAACAGTAGTAAAACTAAAATACTCCTTGTGGGCACTAAAAATACTCTATCAAAGATTTTTCCGTTATTTATTGATGGCTCTACAATCTCTCCCTCAACACAAGTTAAAAGCTTGGGTGTTATTCTTGATAGCACCCTATCCTTTGAAGAATACATGAATAAAATCACTAGGACAGCGTACTACCACATCCGAAACATTAACCGTCTCCGTCCGGCCCTCTCAATGAGGAGTGCTGCTATTTTGGTACACGCTCTCGTCACCACACGCATAGACTATTGCAATGCTCTTTTTTTTGGTCTTCCCCTCAAACTCCTACATAAGTTACAGTTAGTACAGAACTCAGCCGCTAGAATACTGACTAGAACTCCTACGATGGACCACATAACTCCTATTCTTCAACAGTTACACTGGCTTCCTGTCCAACATTTTACATTATAAAATTCAGTTTTTTGTTTATAAGGCATTACATAACCTGGCTCCGTCATATTTAATAGATCTTCCTTATATGCGTTTGGCATGGCTACGTTTAGCTACATTGCCCCTTATCTGTGGAATCTTCTACCTCTTGACATCCGTAATAGTAACTCTATTTCTGTTTTCAAATCCCGTTTAAAAACACATCTTTTCTGGCAGACATACTTTTAACACTGCTTTGTATGTAAATTGTCCTTTATTATTATAATTTTTGTTTATTTTTTATTATTATTATTATTTATTTTTATTTATTTATTTACTATTATTATTATTATTATTATTATTTTTATCATTATCATTATTATTATTATTATTATTATTATTATTATTATTTTTATGGTGTGTAAGGTGTCCTTGAGTGTCATGAAAGATGCCTACAAATAAAATCTATTGGTTGCTATCATATGGTTCTACAAAATGGAAGGCTGTAAGAAACATGTGGTACATTATAGGTGTGTGCATGAGTCTGTTGGATTGTTATAATTTATTATTACACTGCAGTGCTGTTAAACCTAGATGTTAAACCTTATGTTTCAGAAGAATTTGCTTATAATTTATTTGTCATTTTTATGAGGTTAGTTTAGATGTACAGAGCTCTGTTCCATTCTGTGTGTGGAGAGAAAAAAAAGATTTATGATAATCCAACAGCTTTCTCTATAGTCAGTGTGATGTTCTGTTCTAATGGACACGTCTTTATTCCAGCTGTGAAAATAAATACCGCACACAACTACTGTAAATTTGTCAAAGTGGTGTGGGCTTTATGGGCATTCCTAAAGTGTAGCCATAAATTATAATTGTACACTATTATTTAATTGCAATCTCAACTCAACATCTAGCTATATACAGTATATATATATTTTTTTTTTGCTTCATATGACTTTTATTAAGATTTCAAAGGATAAAAAGCATTGCAAATGAGTGGAAAAGGTTTATTAATAACACACAATAATTTTTGTTCCACTTTAAACATTATGATAGCTGGCAAAAATACAGGATAGGATCACAAAATGATCTACAATTTAAAACCTGAAGCTTTACGTTTGCTGCTCTGGTTGAAGCGGGGAATGCGTTCATCGAGGAGCACTCCCATCTCCAGGAGCATGTTTCTGGGAATGGGGCGAGCATTTCGGGAGACATACTCGTTCTCCAGCTGTGCATCCATTGGGGATGGCATGTACTCTGTACACATTGAACCAGTCAAAGCAGGGAGGCATTTCACCTGCACTTTATAATACAGGATTCCATGATTGAGGGAGCAGGTATTTTTATTCACTCCAGATTTCAGTGGAACAGTGCATGATCCGAGAAGGTCGTCATCCCAGCCGCTATCTTCATCCCACACCTCCAACGTCACACTTCTAAACTGAGTCACGTCCTCATTGTCAAAATTTAATTCATAGTTCCATGTTGGAGAGTTTTGGTTCATGATCACAGGGGTCTTTACAGATGAGGTCTTTCCATGGTGGAGAATCTTGACATATCCATCGGTCTCACCCCAGTAATCACCATGTAAACCAGTGGCTTTGATCACAGTTATGGTAACCTTAGCATATCCTTTCTGAGTGGGGCAGCAGTTGAGGGCCACACCCGGGTTGTTGTGGCAGCTGCAGCTGCACGGTTCCTTAGAGTTGGTCTTCACACCGGTCTTGCATGGGCTTGAGCAGTCTTTCACCAGAGCCCTCTGTAGGATGTAGTCCTTGATGGCATTACGCAGATTCTCTTTGACTGTTTTTTTCTCTGGCAGTAACTTATGAAGAGGCTCGAGCGAGTAGGAGATCACATCAGGGTGAGCAGGCAGAGATGAGATCCACTGCTTGTAGGCATTTGGGTCAGTGTTGGAGGAGAAGAGCAGGTCGACATTCTCTGTGTGGCCACCAATCACAGTGCTTTCCCTTTTCGAGAAAATAAAAAGAAATGTTTTTGGAATAAAATGATATTTAATATATGTTTGCAAATATTCAACAAGCTGAACTAAGTGTTCATATATATATATATATCTGTGTGTGTGTGTGAGAGAGAGAGAGAGAGAGAGAGAGAGAGAGAGAGCAGTACAAACCTGTCACTGAAGCTGCTAGAAAAGCTCTTTTTGTTCAGATTTTTGTCCTTGGCCTGCGTGCAACGATGCGCCTCGTTCTGTATGTCTGCAGCAGGACCCTTACGGGCAGTCGTCTCCATGTCCAGACACATCTTCACCTCATCCACGCTCAGACCCTGAAGGGACGCCTGGCACTCCTTGATGCTGGTTATAGAGCGAACCTCTCCACCCAGAGTCACCTGCACACAGTCACAACATGTCCAGTGAACCAAAGGACACTCATGTTCATTCTGTAAAGGTTTATTAATCATTCATATGGATGTATAACAGTGCCAAAATCCCTTAAAGTAAAGCATCATGTTAAAGTATATGAACCGAAGAATTTTTTTTTTCTGCATCCCACAGCATTTTTAATGCTTGACATTTTTTTGGCACTGCAATTTATTGCGGTTGTATATTTTAAATGAAAATGTAGGTTAAGTATTTACATGATCTGAATTTTATTACCAGAATTTTGGCAGCCTGAATTTGGAAGGTAAAAAATGATCAAGATAGTATTTCTAACTCTTGAAAATATTTTTGAACAGCAATTTACTGAATTAAGGTCAATATTTTTGCATGGAATTTTTAAATGCTTCACTGCTAAAAATTCCAAGCATTATAAATGCTGTAAGTATTTTTTTTTCATTCAGATTAAATTGCAATGCGTAAAAATAGTATTGCAAATTCTATTGTTCAGGAATAGAAACTGGTAAGCTTTAAATGTGAGATGGAAGAGACTGCTTCGGAGGAAATCTATCATAACATTCACCTGTGTGATATAATGAGTACCAAACTTGTCAATCAACTCAAAATATTTTTGCTTTGTATTCTTTTCATAGCTTTCAGGGAGACTTCTGAATTCCGTAAGTAGCTCTGGGTGCAGGGGTGGACTGCTCTTAACCCTGTATCTGGAAGACAGGCCATAAAGTAGAACTCAAACCAATGATAAATAATGATGTATTTAAATTTAAGTCCACATGAAACAGCATGACCTACCTGTAGTATCCACAGGAGACAGCATGACTGGTGAAGCTGAACTTGTCTTTTTTGCTTCTCTGCATTGAATAATCAGCCAACTTGGAGGTACTGCCTGCCATCATTACTGATCCCTGCACCTTTGGAGCTGTTATTTGCAAGTCTGACTTCCAGTTATTCTCGATAGAAGAGGTGCTGGAGCTGACCAGGGCCTCGCTGGACTGGTAGACGGAGCTGGACAACTTCATGTTGCACTTCTGCCTCGGTCTCCAGTCCACCACAGAAACTGGGATTTTCTGCTTTTGACCTCCCATGTAGGGGTTTTTACACAGAGTGCAGGTCTTGTCCGCCTGGAGCCAGGAGCTCATGTCGATGACGAAGGCTCCTTTCTTTTGCATGGTGGTGATGTCAAAGCCTTCTCCTGCTAGGTCAGATCCTGGAGTGAACTCCACACTGGCACACTGAGACTCATTGGCCTTGACACATTGCTGACTGGTTGGAGGAGGGAATGTGGCAAAGGCAACCAAAATCAAAAATGTCGGCAGCATGGCTAGACTGTGTCCTGTGTGCCCTGTCTCTGGGTTAAAGGAATTTAAAGTCATTATTTTTTTAAATAATAAACATTACTTTACAGCATAGCCATAGTGTACTTACACCAGTTCTTATTGGGTTTTGCATCTGTAATAAAATGCATATCTCTCGAATATTTGAAAATCAAGTTTTAAAAACTTGATTACAAAGCTCTATACAAATAAAATTTCATTAGATTGAATAGTTTCTGAACTATGATGATCATTTTAGGAATATATTTACACAAAATCATTATATACTTAAAATAAGAAAAGGCGGGTGGTTTTACTTACTGTGATGTGTGTGAGCAGATGTAACCTGTGCTCTTTACATGAGTCTTCTTACTGAACCTTTCACAACCTTTTAAATGCTCTTTTTTAGTTCTACATCTTGTATTTATACACATGTAAAACATGGGGCAGGACCATTCATCAGTCTATATACAGTATGTGCCTACAAAATGGAAGAGGTGTGAAAATAAGTGTAGTACATTATGGGTGTGTACTCACAAATGTGTTAAGTTATTTTTAATTATCATCTAGATAGTGAACCTTATATTTTTGTAGATTTTGCTTATCATTTATTTGTCAGTGTTATTAGAATAATTTAGATGTACCGACCTGATAGAGTCTGTTTTGTGTGTAAAGAAAAAAAAAAAACATGATTAATGTTAATCCACTAACTTTCTTTATAGTTGGTTCAGCTTATGCGGACACGCCTCCACTCTAACTGTGACAATAAATATCGCACACAGTACAGTAATTTTCAGTAAATGATGTGGGCTTTGTGGGTGTTCCTAAAGTGTGAAAACCTTTAAACCTTTCTTTAAATAAAAGAAAGGTATTGCCTGTATATTGGTCAGAATTAGATTTTTCAATGATATCTTCAGGTTTCATCCATTGAAGGAACCAAAACTGGTCTCAAACATTTTTGTCTGTATATCTACATGCCTGTCCATGTATCTGTATGTCTGTCTGCATGTCCCTATATGTCTATCCCAGCTGATTTTTTTTTTGTCTCAGCATCACACAAAACTGGCACAACAGAATTTAATGAAACTTCGCCAGTCCATTTAAATTTGCCCGAAGTTAATTCTGCGCCATAAATTAAATACAAGTTTTAACAAATACATAACTTTTAAAAACTGAATCTTTTAAGATGTATGTACAGATCAGATTTTTCCTGAGGGAGGTTTATAACCAGTTTGTCTCATACGGTATGTTCCGAGACCATGGTGCTTATGCAGATACTGTATGTGGAGTGCTGCTATGAGATATAACATGGGTCGTTAGCGCTAATATATCTGCAGCAGTCAGAGATGAAGACATGTGAAATACCCAAACTGAGAGCGTTACAACACCTGTTTGTGTCCGCAGTAAAGTTAGTTTGATATTCGCATCTCCGAATTCAACAGCTGCGTAAATAAACCCGCGAATAAGATACCCAGATATATTTCCTCTCTACATTGTGTTTAAGCTCCATCCGCCTTAAATTATACAAGTTTAAAAGCATAAACACCATTATTCTCTACGGCGCAATGAATGATTTAGGGATCATCGCAAAATGCCGCACAGCAACAAAAAGCGTAGAACGATATTGATCTTCCCTTCTGTTCAGCGCCTGAAGGATCAAAAAGCAACTTTGTTGCCGCACTGGAAACTAGAAATGCCAGACTAGTACTGCCTGATAAAATATTAATGTTTAACAAAAATACAGAAACATCAGCATACACATTGGAATGAATGAAATGACATATATAATACTGAATGTTTCCTTATATATTGTTCCTTTGGAATTAACATGCTGATGTTAAACCGTTATTGTTGCACTATGGTTCCACTTTTTCTCTGATGTTATTTTAATTTACTTGTATTAATGATCCATTTCTTTACATGTGATTGTTTAGTTTCGAGTGTCTGATGTTTATTGTCAATAAAGAAAAGCATGAATTAGAATAGGTACTTTCCTATTATTTTCCACTAATTTCCTCATGTTCATTGCGCCCCACCTGTCATATCTGTATTCACCACTAGTGGGGCGCCACACACTTTGAGAACCACTGGTGTAGCTAGATCAACGTATCTCTCCACTCTTATAGAAAATAACAAAAATAATCCTAGATTTTTATTTAATACTGTAGCCAAATTAACCAGAAATAAATCTCCTCAACAACATTGTGTAATAGTGAGGACTTCATGAACTTTTTTAATAATAAAATTGTAAATATCAGGCATAAAATTCAGTCTTTGAAACCAGACAATGTAATTGATGCAGATGTTAAACCAGCCATGTCAGATCAAAAGCTAGAATATTTTACTCCCCTTGAAGAGAATTAACTAATTTCACTCATCTCTTCTGCAAATTCATCAACCTGTACAACCCCAAATCAGAAAAAGTTGGGACAGGGTGGAAAAAGTGAATAAAAAAAAGAAAAAAGCAAGTTATAAATTTTCCTCAAATGGTATTTCATTGCAGACAGTATAAACACAAAATAATTCATGTTTTTTTTTTGTCAACATCATTTGATTTGTAAATAAATATCCATTCTTACCATTCATGCTTGCAACACAATAAAAAAAAAACGGGGGCAATTCAGGGGTAGTAATGAGGTAAAATAACTAAATAATGATGTGATTTGAAACTGGTGATGTTAACAGGTGATTGCAATTAGATTCAGTACAAAAGCAGCATAGAGGAAAGGCCTAATCCTTTAGGAGCAAAGATGGGCAGAGGATTTCCAGTTTTCCACCAAGTGCAGGCAAAAATCTTTAAAATGATAAAGAAAAACGTTTCTCAAAGAAAGATAGGAAGAGATTTGGGCATTTCTTCCTCTACAGTGCATAACATAGTGAAAAGAATCAGGGAATCTGGAGAAATTACCATGCGCAAAGGCCAAGGGCGCAAGCTTAAAACTGAATGGCCGTGATTTCCGATCCCTCCGATGGCACTGCATTAAAAACCGTCATTTATCAATAAATGATAAAACTGTGTGAGCTCAGGACTACTTTAGGAAGTCACTCTCAAGTAGAACAGTATGTAGTTACATTAGGAAATGCCAACCAAAACTGTACTGTGCCAAAAGGAAGCCCTACTTAAATAGTGTCCAGAAGCGGCGTCAACTTCTCTGTGTTTGGAGGCATCTGGGATGGTCCATTGTGCAGTGGAAATGTGTATTGTGGTCAGACAAATAGTTTTTTCACATCTTTTTTGGATAAATTGGACGCCATGTGCTGCGGACCAAAGAGGAAAAGGACCATCGTTACATTGTTATCAGGTACAAGTCCAAAAGCCAGGGTCTGTCATGGTATGGGGTTGTGTCAGTGGCTTCAGCAAAGGTAACTTGCACTTCTGTGATGGCACCATCAATGCTGAGAAGTATATCTCAGTTTTTTTATATCTCAGTCTTTTCCTGCCCTTGCTTATTTCAGCAAGACAATGCCAAACCACAAACTGCGCGCATAACAAAGGCATGGCTGCGTAAGAAGAGGGTGCGGATGCTTGACTGGCCTGCCTGCAGCCCTGATTTGTCTCCTATAGAAAATGTTTGGTGCATTTTAAAACGAAAAGTGCGTTAATGAAGACCCCGTACTGTTGCGCACCTTAACCGCTGTTTGCAGGAAGAATGGGACAAACTAAAACCTGCAACACTTAGTCACTTGATTTCTTCAATGCCTACATGTTTTTTAAGTGTGATTAAAAGACAGGGGAACTGTACAAAGTGGTAAATGCTGTACTGTCCCAACTTTTTTTTAAATGTGTTGCAAGCCTGAATGGCAAGAATGGATATTTATTTACAAATCAAATGATGTTGACAAAAAAACACATGAATTATTTTGTGTTCATACTGTCTGCAATGAAATAAAATATGAGGAAAATTTAAAACTTGCTTTTTTCTTTTTTTTATTCACATTTTCCACCCTGTCCCATTTTTTTCTGATTTGGTGTTGTATATAAGATCCTACACCGACACATTTTTTCAAACAGATAGTGCCAGCAATAACAGAACCCCAGTTGAGAATAATTAATTTCTCACTCAGCATTAGGTATGTTCCAAAATCTTTAAAATTAGCAGTTATTAAACCGATAATTAAGAAACCTGACCTTGACCCCTGTCAGCTGTCCAATTACAGGCCAATATCAAACCTCCCCTTCATCTCCAAGATTCTGAAAAAGATAGTAGCGGAGCAGCTATGCTCATATCTACATAGAAATGGCATACATGAACTGTATCAGTCAGGATTTAGGCCTCATCACAGCACAGAGACAGCACTCGTTAAAGTAGTAAATGACATTCTATTGGCCTCTGATCAGGGTTGTGTAACTATGCTTGTATTACTCAACCTCAGTGCAGCTTTTGACACTATTGATCATAATATTTTAATTCACAGAAAATGTAGTATAAATTAGGGGAACAGGCCTCTCCTGGCTCAGATCCTATTTGACCGATTATTATCAATTTGTAGACTTAAATGGTGATTATTTTGCATGTTTTCTTGTGGAGTTTGGTGTTCCACTGGGTTCAGTTTTAGGCCCACTGCTTTTTTTCCTTTTAATCCGTAAACATGGTATTGTTATGCTGACGACACTGTCATTGTTATGCTGATGACACACAGAAGTTCTTGTCATAGGACTGCATACAGCTAGAAGCAGAGGTGAAAAGTAATGAATTATCTTTACTCGCATTACTGTAATTGAGTAGATTTTTTATGTACTTCTACTTTTTAAAGGACTATTGTAATGCCTTATTGTCTGGTTATTCAACTAGGTGCATAAACAAGCTTCAGCTAGTGCAGAATGCAGCAGCGAGAGTCGACTCACTAGAACCAGAAGATACGAGCACATCACCCCTATCTTATCTTCACTTTATTGGCTCCACGTGAAATTTCGCATTGATTTTAAAATACCACTCTTGACATACAAAGCATTAAATGGTCTCGTGCCGCAGTATCTGAGTGAACTGCTAGTGTCTTAAGATCCGCCACGCCTACTTCGATCAAAGGATGCAGGCTGCTTGTCAGTACCGCGTTATAGCTGGGGGCGGAGCTTATTTAATTGAATTATTAGCATTGACAGCATATTTCTACAATCTGCGAGTATCCACTCTGCAGAGGGGGTCCATTACAGGAGAAGGACGGGCCTAACTTGGGCGTCTATTGTTCTATGTAGTCTGGGAGTCGACTGAATGTGGGGGTGGGAGTATTTTATTTTTTTTTTCTTTGTTGTGGGGCCTGGTGGGCTGCCCCGGGCTCTGCGGTGGCAGGAGGGGCCGTTGACATGGGCCCTGGTTTGGATGGGCCTGGGCCCCAGGCCCTGGGCGGATTTTGGGCAACGGGGGTGCCTATGGGGATCAGTAGGGGAGCTGGCTCCAAAGGGGGGGTACTTGCCCCCTCTGATTATTTCCTCCCCATCCCCGATGCTTCCCTCCTCCCGCTCCATCACAACACCATACAGGTAGGGCTTTGTGGTGCGGGGGTGTTGCTGGGATGCAGGGGAGGTTTTCCTCCCCTGTCTCCTTGTGACCACCTGCATCTCAATTTAATATCACATCTTAGACACTCTCATTACCGGGGGGACCGGGGGGGTCTTTCTGTCCCCGCAGCGGAGGTAAGTGGGTCCAGCTCCGGGGTCAGGCACTGATCACCCCTCCGGGGGTGGCGGTGCCTGGTTCCAGGAGGATAGAGTATATATGGGGAGTGTGAGTGTGTGTACTGTGTCTATTTTTGTGTGTCTACATGTGTGAGTGTGTGAATATTTGTTTGTGTGTATGAGGGTGGGAATGTATGTTTGTGTATATGTGTGCCTGGCTGTCTACGTTCAGGTGTCAGGTCAGGTCCTAGACTCCACCTCACTCAACATCCCAGGCCCCCCCTGCTCTGCCACCACACCCAGCTGTGTGGTGCCCCCGGCTGCTGGTGGGTTGGTGGTTTCTCGCTCCGGGGCGAGGCGCTCGGGTGAGCGCTAGCTCACTCGCGGCGGTCGCTGGGCGGGATCTGGCTCTCCTGGCTTGGCTGGGCACCGGCTGGGGGGTGGAGGGGCCCTGGGATCTCTGGACCCAGGGACCGGACTGCCTCGGAGTGGACGGCCGCCGGCGGAGCCTGCGGTCCTGTCGCCACAGCCCCCTGGGGCGTCTGCACTGGGGCTGCTGGGTAGCCCCAATCTGGGCTCTCCGCTGCCCCTTTCGGGGTGGGGGGGCTGTCCCTGCGGTGGTTCTCCTGGGACTCCTGTGCTCTGGGGGCCTCTGGATGTCTGGGGCCCGGGTCTCCGCCGTGTCTGCTCCATGCCTTTCGGGGCGGGACTGTGGTTCCCCACACACACTATTAAACATTTACATGGAGTACCCTTATGAACACAAGCGCGCTCACACACAGGTGTGCACACAAACGTTCACACTGGTGTACAAACAGGTGCTCACACACACACTGTCTTTGCTGTTGCTTCAAAACAAAATATTTTATTATGTGCGCTGCTCAACAGGTTTTAGGATTTATGATTTACTGCGAATCATACAGATGTTGGTTGTGGCTGCAATTTCTCTGCTGTTGTGTCCTTTGTTGTTTTCTCTTTTTTTTTCTTCAGCAGGTACGGAAGCAGATTCTGACTATATTGTCTTATTATTTATTAATTTTTTCTCTCTCTTCTCTTTTTTTGGTCCCCCGGTCTTTTCTGTCATAATATGGGAAACAAACAAACAAACAAACCAAAAAAAAAAAGAAAAAAAAAGAAAAAAAAAGAAAAAAAATGTTAATTAAAAGAAAAAAAAATGGCTGTGAATGATGATAGCACAACTACACATACACTCTGTTATGTGTTATCTGTGTTACTGACAGGCCGGGAAAAAAAAAAAAAAAGAATTGATAGCAGGCAGGAATATGTGATTTGTTCATAAGCTACACAGTTTTTATACAATTCAAAACCCGTTCTGTACATGATGAACCAGTCAAAGCAGGGACGCACTTCACTATCACTTTCATGTGATGCCGTCTGGTCCTGCTGCTTTCCTAGTGTTCACTCTCTTGAAGGCTTAGAGTAGTCCACTAGCCCCAGGTCCAGTCCTATCATGGTAGTGCCCAAACCTGGCAAATCCTTTAGGTTCTGTAACGATTTAAGTTGGCTAAGGATGGTTTTAGAATTCAACACTTATCCACTGCCACAAATGGATGACCTCATTGAGCGACTGGCAAGAGCCTGCTTTATTTTAATGCTTGACTTAACCAAGGGTTATTTGCAAGTGGCTGTCACCGCTGAGGTGAAAGAAAAAACAGCCTTCAGCACAGAGCATGGCTACAAGTGGTATTGGGTGGTTCCCTTTCACATCCCAAAGGCTCATGGATATCTGGTCATGCAGCACCTCCATTCTATCCTTGAGAAGCTCTACAAAGTAGCCTAATAATGAACATGAAAAAGTGTCTGGGGCTAACTGAAGCACAGTACCTGGGATATTGGATTAGCCACCCCTTCCTAGTGCACAATGGTACTTTGATTTGAATTTGATACAGGGGCCAGGTTCGACGTGGTCCTGTCCCAGGAATTTTATAGCAAAGAACATTAAATCCTGTATGTGAGCAGGAAACTCATGCCAGTGGAGCAAAAATATGCCATCCCACCCATGCTCTTCCCCAGTGGATTGCCAGGACTATGGACACCAGCCACTGCGTCATCAAGCCAGTGGCTCTGACCATATTCACACCACATTCACTTTAACTACTGCACAAAGCTTTATCAGTAATCTCCCAGAGTTATCAGCTATGATTGGATCACCGGCTGAATATATATAATAAAAAAATATATATAATAATAATTATATATACACTAACATTTAAAAGTTTCGGGTCACTTTCTTACTCCATGATAGTTCCTGATTTTTCTTTCTTTCTACATTGTAAAGGAATTCTAAGGGCGTACAAAAAATGCAATAATCTCCTTTGAACAGTTGATTTTGAGATGTTTCTGCTACTTCTGCTCTGTAAAGACTTCATAACGCCTCTAATCTGAGGTGCTGTTAATTGGTCATTTTTCAGGCTGATAACTCTAAATGAACTTCTGGTCTGTGGCAGAGGTAGGTTTTGGTCTCGCCCTCCTGGGACGGCCTTCATGAGAGCCAGTTTCATTATGGTGCTGGACGGATTTTGCAAATGCACTTGACAATACTGTTCTTGCAAGAACTATTACAGAAAGGCTGACCTCTGTGTCTTAAAATAACAACTAACTGTTGTTTTTCTCGTTGTTACGTAATTACCTAATTCCATATGTGTTATTTTATAGTTTTGAAATCCCCAGTATTGTTGTAGAATATAGAAAATAAATCACTAAACAAAAAAAAAGAAATTTGCAAGTGACCCCAAACTTTTGAACGATAGTGTGTGTGTGTGTATGTATATATATATATACACACACAACAAAAAATATAAACGCAACAACTTTGTTTCTGCTCCGATTTTTCATGAGATGGACTTAAAGATCTAAAATTCATTCCAGATACACAATATTACCATATCTCTCAAACATTGTTCACAAATCAGTCTTAATGTGTGATAGTGAGCACTTCTGCTTTGCTGAGATATGATTGATTCAGCGAACAGTAGATTTGAATTCTTTTATTTAGTATTTTGTTTTTTTGGTTCAATTGATTCTTCCTTTTATTTTTAGTTTTTGTGGTTATTGTAAAGAGAACGTGCTTCTCTGTCTTTTTGTTTATTTTGGTTACATTGGATGTGTTTTTTTAGGATTTAATGTCTATTTATGTTGGTCCACCTTAGGCACTGTTGAGCCAGAAGGCTAGTTAGCTACCTAGCTCTGAGTACGGGTGGTAGTGTAATAGTGTGGAGTGCAGTGCTGAGTGTATTCCTGTTTCACTGTGTGAGTGTGTGTGGATGCGTGTGAAGTGCACTTTAAGGTTTGTATCTCGTTTAACTTGCCCCTGCCACTGGGAGGTCTGTGCCTGAAATTTTTGTCATGTTTTTGTAAGTATTGTTTTATTTCTTTTTCGTTTGTGTGATTATTTTGTAAGTTTACACAGAGTGCCCCGTTCCACCTATACTGTGCGTGATGGCCTTTTGAAACCTAGCCTTGCATGCTACAGAGTGTTTTAATTTATTTTATTGTGAAATAAAATAAAGTTTTGTACATGTGTATCCTGTCTCTCTGATTCACTTAGACTAACGAACTTGTGTTCCTTATTTGGGTTATTTCACTGGTTAACTTCGGGGTGGCGTAATCGGTTTCAAAATATTTTATATTCATCTCCCCTCCCATAATGTTGCCACAATTATACTCTGTATAATGAGCTACTTTTTACTTTTACTTGATTAGATTTTTATAATGGTAACTTTGTGTACTTAAGTAAAACTTCACTGAAGAAGCAGTGCTACTTGTACTTAAGTACAAAATTTTATTACTCTTTCCACCTTTGATTTTCACTCACGCAAAATGAAGCATACAAAGAAATGACTCAAAACACACAGCTAAAAACATCCAAGAATGGCTGAGAACAAAACACTGAACTATTCTAAAGTGGCCTTCTAGGAACCCTAATTTAAATCCTATTGAATGTCTGTGGAAAGAGCAGAAACATGCAGTCTGGATAAGTCCCACTGCGAGTTACAGAAATCGTTTGATTGCAGTGATTGCCTCAAAAGGGTGTGCAACAAAAAATCGAGTTAAGAGTTAAAAAGTTGTTTTAAACCACAATTCAAAAACTGATTTTCATTAGTTAATAGATACATGTTCTAATCCTTAGCACCCATCACCCGAAGGGTACAGTGGGCCAGTTGGGCCATACCTGGAGGTAACAGAGAATTAACCAGTTCTTGTGTTTTAGAAAGCCCCTTTGAATGTCTGCAAAAGGCCCTGACCATGCTTTTTTTTATTATTATTGTTTCTGAGTCAAGAGGGACAACCCATGTTCAAGAATGAGTTTATCAGAGGGACAACCCATGTTAGATGTTTTGGAGATAAAGTCAGAGAGGCCAGATTGAAGGGGTTTGGACATGTTTAGAGGAGAGATTGTGAATATATCAGTAGAAGGATGCTGAGGTTTGAACTGCCAGGCAGGAGGTCTAGAGGAAGACCAAAGAGAAGATTTATGGATGCAGTGAGAGAGGACATGAAGTTAGTTGGTGTGAGAGAAGAGGATGCAGAGGATAGGGTTAGATGGAGGCAGATGATTCACTGTGGCGACCCCTGAAAGGGAACAGCTGAAAGACAAAGAAGAAGCTTTTTTATTGTTTCTAATGTGGGGGAAAGGGAGTGTGGGAGAAGAACTGCAGTGCATGAACTTAGTAAAGTAGTAGCTTAGGTAGAGAATGAGTCATCTTAGCTTAGCGTTGTGTGACTCTGACTTAAGTCCTATTCTATTTTGTTTTGGAATACAAGCCCACTTTCAGAATGAATTAGGCTTGTAATCCAAGGTTCCACTGTACTTAAAACAAATCTGAAAATAATAACAAAAATAACCCAAATAACAAGTTTCATTAAACGTTTATTATAAGGCAGATGGCAGCACAGATGAGCAGGAAGCATTGTCTTATAAAATGTTAATATTATGGGCAACTATTCTACTTTAAAATGATTAAAAAGATTTGGCATGAATAAGCGATAGGGTCACAAACTGCACAAGTGGTCTACAATTCAAAACCTGCAGCTTTTTTAATGAAGTTCTGGTTAAAGCGAGGAATGCGTTCATCAAGGAGCACTCCCATCTCTAGCAGCATGCCTTTCGGAATCAGCCGAGCATGTCGAGAGACGTACACTTTCTCCAAATGTGCATCCATGGGAGAGGGTTTGTACTCCAAGCACGTTGGACCAACCAAACCAGGGATGCACTTTACCTGCACTTTATAATACAGTGTTCCATGGTTAAGGGTACAGAAGTTGTTGTTCACTCCAGATTTCAATTGAACAGTGCATGCTCCAAGAAGGTCATCATCCCAACCACTGTCCCTGTCCCACACTTCCAGCTTTACACTTTTGAACTGAGTCAGATCCTCACTGTTAAAATTAAAATCCCAGTTCCAGTTTGGAAAGTTTTTGTTCCAGATTACAGGTGTCTGGCTGAGAAAGACCTTTCCATTGCGAAAAAGCTTGACATATCCATCTGTCTGTGTAAAGTAATCTCCCCATAAACCAGTGGCTTTAACTGCAGTTACAGTAATCTGAGCAAATCCTCTCTGAGTTGGGCAGCAGTTTAGGGACACACCTGGGTTGTTATGGCAGCTGCAGGTGCATGGCTCCTTGGCATTAGTCTTTACTCCAATTTTGCATGGGCTAGTGCAATTTTTCCACAGGCCTCTCTGTAGTATGTAGTCTTTGATGGCGTTGCGCAAATTCTTTTGTTTCAGATCGTTAGCTGGCAGTAACTCATGAAGAGGCTTGAGTGAGTAGGAGATCACATCAGGGTGAGCAGGAAGAGATGAGACCCAGTCCTTGTAGGCCTTCGGGTCAGTATTTGATGAGAATAGGAGATCAACATTCTGAGTATGACCACCAATCACATTTGTTTCCCTTTAAAATTAGAGAAATATAGATATTATCAGTAAAGAATATACTTCAAAATAAATACTTCTCAGTCAAGTCTTAACATGCAGGCATTTTCTTATTAGAACAGGTTGTAAATCAGAAATAAATTCATGTGACACACAAAGACCGAACTCATTGAGAGTAAAGTGTGAATATGGTTCAGTAGTTATTGATCTTTTTTTAATTTATCAGTATGATAAATTATAAAGGTCTTGAATATCTCTAAAACATTCATTAACCCCCTCTTGGGCCATCCTCTTTTCCTCCTGCCTGACAGCATCTTCAGCTCTGAAGCCTCCAGCTCTGCTTTCTGTCTTTTTGTCAGTGGGAACATCTCTAAACTGTACAACAGTGCTGGTCTACATCCTGTAAACTTTACCTTTAGTTCTTGCCGATAACTTTCTTTCACAGTTTACTCCTGCTACTCTTCTCCCCCTATTCCACTCTGCCTGCACTTTCTTCTTTGCTTCTCTACTACACTTCCCATTGCTTTGGACTTGACCTTAAATATTTTAACTCCTCTACTTTCCCTATCTCCACTTCTTACAACTGCACCTTTCGCCAACACCCTCTCTCATTTACACACATACAGTAAACGCCATCTTGCTCCTACTTGATTTTTATGCCTCTACTCTCCAGTGCATCCCTCTACCTTTCTAGACCCATCTCAACCTGCTCCCTGCTCTTGCTGGTAATCATAATACCATCTGCAAACAACATAGTCCAAGGGGAATCTTGTCTAACCTCATCTGTTAACCTGACCATCACCAGTGCAAACAGGAAGGGGCTAAGAGGCGATCCCTGGCTCCACCCTAATCCAGTTGGTCAAACCCACAGCATTCCTCAAAGCAAACATGGCATCTTTCTAAAATCTTGTTAAATAATCTAGTAAGCAAATTTGCTGCCATCTCTCCTAAACACTTTTGTGCCTCCACTGGACCAACTACCTTTCAACATTTTATTCTCTTCATAGTTATTCTCACTTTTTTTGTCATCCTTTCTAATTCCCCGTACTACCTTATTCACCACCTCTATCTCATCTAATCTTTCCTCTCTCTCATTTTCTTCATTCATTAACCCTGCAAAATACTCCCTCCACCTTCTCTTTACAGTACTTGTCAGTACAATAACATTGCCTTATACTGATTTCTACTCTCATTTTTCTTACTATCCCACTTCCTTTTTTTTGCAAGCCCCTTTCTCTTAATGTTTTCCTGTACTTCCTCATTCCACCACCAAGTTTCCTAATCTTCTTTTTTTCTGTCATGATGCCATGCCAAATACCATTCTAGCTATCTTCATTACCTCTTCTGCAGTAGCTGACCAGTCATTCAGCATCTCTGTACCACATCCCAGTACATGACTCACGTCTTCCCTGAATTTCCCACAAACATTTTCTACCATCTAATCCTGGGTTCGGTCCTCAATCTCTTTTTTTCTTCTGTACCTCCAAAGTCATCCTGAAGACCACATCTGATTGTCTAGCTACACTATCCCCTGCAACCACCTTACAGTCTCTAATCTTCCTCCTATTGCCATCTACTACACAGCAGATAGTCCATCTGAGTAAAAAAATCTCCAGAAAGTCCATCTGAGTTGGGGTCACTTGCAAATTTCTTTGTTTTTGTTTTGTGATTTATTTTCTCCATTCTACAACAATACTGGGGATTTCAAAACTACAAAATAACACATATGGAATTAGGTAATTACTTAACAATAACAAAAACAAATGTTAGTTGTTATTTTAAGACACAGAGGTCAGACTTTCTGTAATAGTTCTTGCAAGAACAGTATTGTCAAGTGCATTTGCAAAATCCGTCAAGCACCATAATGAAACTGTCTCTCATGAAGGCCGTCCCAGGAGGGCGAGACCAAAACCTACCTCTGTCTCAGACGAGAAGTTCATTTAGAGTTATCAGCCTGAAAAATGACCAATTAACAGCACCTTAGATTAGATGCGTTATGAAGTCTTTACAGAGCAGAAGTAGCAGAAACATCTCACCATTAACTGTTCAGAGGAGATTAATGCATTTTTGGACGCCTTCAGCATTCCTTTACAATGTAGAAAGAAATAAAAATGAGGAACCATCATGGAGTTAGAAAGTGACCCCAAACTTTTGAACGGTAGTGTAGGTCACCCTGTGTTCCTCTTTCTTCCTAAAATTTGTATTCACCACTGCCCCTTTCATCCTTTTTGCTAAATCTACAATAATCTTTCCTTCCACATTCCTTTTCAGGACCCCATACCTACCTATTGCATAACTAATTTCACAGTTCCCTTCTCCAACATGCCTATTAAGGTCAGCTCCAATTACCAATATTTCTTTCTTTGGTACACTCACAACCACATTGCTTAGCTTACTCCAGAAATCTTCTTCCTCCTTTTAATTTCATCCTATGTATGAGTGTATGCACTGATGAGATTTGTCATTACCCCTTTAACTTTCACACACATCACTCTATCAGACACTCTCCTCACTTTCCCTATACTCTTGACATACTCTTCCTTCAGTATTAGACCTACACCATTTCTCTTATTATCTACAGCATAATAAAGCAGTTTGAACCCACCTCCAGTATTCTTAGCCTTGCTTTCCTTCCATTTGGTCTTTTGTACACACAGTATATCTACCTTTCTTCAGTCCATCATATCATCTAGCTCTCTCCCTTTACCAGTCAAAGTGCCAACATTCAATATTTATGCTTTTAGCCTTCCTTAATTCCCTCTTACTTTAGTAATGCCTGCTCCCTCTCTTTCTCTTTGTTTTTCACAGCTTTGCTGACCAAAGCTACCTGAGGTGGTCTCTGTTAATCTGGGCCCTGACCAATGGAAAACCTTTTTATGAACCGCATATTGATTAGACACATTTTATGCTGGTTGCCCTTCCTGATTTAACCCTCCTTATGTATTCAGGCTTGGGACCGACACTAACAATACATTGGTTTGTGCAACCTATGTGACTAAGTTTGGTCTTAGAATAATATTGTCATATTCAATGGCTTTGTGACTTTTGATGAATATATTACCATGTGCAAAAATCAGGTGATTTTTATGACTTCTTCCAGGAATCTGATGATCTGCAACCAATGACAGTTGCTCAGAAAAATGTAAGAATAATACAAACCTGTCACTGAAGCTGCTGGAGAAGCTCTTTTTGTTTAAAGTCTTGTCCTTGGCTTGCTGGCAGTGATGGTACTCAGACCGAAGGCTTACAGATTTCACACTGGCAGATGCCTCTACGTCCAGACATGTCTTTACTTCATCCACTGTCAGACCTTGCAAAGACGCATGGCACTTCTTGATGCTGGTCACAGAGCTAACCTCGCCACCCAAAGACACCTATAAGCAGTCACAACATTTCCCATGGAAAAGATCATATTTGCATTTATTTTTGAGCAAAAGTTCAATTACTCTAAGACCGAATTAGGCAGGGCTTTTTTTTCTGCAGGCAAAAGAAGAAAATTTCTTATTTGTTTAAAAATCTGTGAAAATGATTTAATTCACCTTAGTTATATAATGAGTACCAAACATGTCAATCAGCTTGAAAAAGAGAGGCTTGGTATGATCATCATATGTTGCAGGCAGCATGCTGAATTCATTCTTCACCTCTGGGTTCAGGATTGGACGGCTTGAAACCCTATATCTAGAAGGTTGAAAAGGATATAATGTGAAAAAAAAATGCAAATTTGTACAATTATAGTGTGCATATTTAAATATATGAAACTGCCCTTTTTTACATCCTACCTGTAGTATCCACAGGAGAAAGTATGACCGGTAAAGCTGAATTTGTCTTTTTTTGTTTTCTCCATTGAGTAGTCAGCCAGCTTGGAGTTAGTCCCTGCCAACATCAGTGAACCTTTACCTTTTTTAGTAGATATGTCCAAGCCTACCTTCCAGTCATTCTTGATGATGGATGTGCTGGAGCTGACCAGGGACTCACTGGACTCATAGACGGAGCTGGACACTTTGATTTTGCACTTCTGACTTGGTCTCCAGTCCACCACAGAAACTGGGAGCTTCTGCTTTTGGCCTCCCATGTAGGGATTTTTACACAGAGTGCAGGTCTTGTCCTTCTGGAGCCAGGCGCTCAAGTCAATGACGAAGGCGTCTTTCCGTTGCATGGTGGTGATGTCAAAGCCTTCTCCTGCTAGGTCAGATCCTGGAACGAAGTCCGCATTGTCACATTGACTTTCATTAGCTTTGAAGCAACCCTGGCTGGTTGGAGGAGGGAGATTTGCAGCAAATATGGCACAGATCAGAAGCGTCTGCAGCATGGCTTTATTTGTTGAAAGTCCAGTTCCTGTAATCAAATAATTTTGACCATATAGTAACTACAAAGGGTTGCCGCTTTTTAACATTTCTAAACTTACCTAAATTGAAAAATATTTTGACATTGTTTGTGGCAGTAGGTAGTTAATTAAAATAACATCGCAAGTCAATTATATTGTAAAAAAAATTTTAATTGATTCCTGTGACAATTGACTATCACATGGCTGTTGGTGCTAAATCTGTGTGTAAATGTTCCTAATAAAATAGACAGTAAGGTTACATTTATATCTTTTACAGACTGAGAAGCAGAAAGTTGTCCACCTGATCAAAAACATCCCTTTTACTTTTACAGTACTATCACCTTTTAGGCTTAAAAATTTAATTGCCAGCTGAAAAATAGCATTTTTACACATTATTGAGGATAATAGTGCAGTGACACTATTATCCGAAGAGGGAAATGCAGTGAACCCTCAGATTGTGAGTAATTTTTTAATAAATGTTGACTAGATAAACGAGTCTTGATATATGAATACAAATTATCATTGAGTTTTATGTGGCACAGATGGGCTTCTTGTTTTGATGCCAAGTGTCACATGATCACAGTGCGCGTACCCCCCTCGCATACTTAACATCCTTGCACGCATGTGCTGTTTACTATAACACTGTAACCACATGTGTGTGCATAAAGCATCTTTTATCTGGTGTTTGTATGTGTGTGTGTGAGTGCACGCTTGATGTTATTTTTCACTTTCCTGGATGCATTATCTCAGGAATGGAAGGTCAGGGTTAGGGTTATGGTAAAAAAAATCCAGGAAAAACCCAGCCAGGGCCAGCCAGGGTTAGGGTTAGAGCAGATTGGGGCAGCCAGGTAAGTGGGTGCTGGGGCATTTTTAGCTCTGAAGGCGAGCATCAAAAAGGTGAGGGTTTTGAATTTGATGCGGGCAGCTACAGAAATCCAGTGCAGGGAGCAGAGAAGTGGGGTGGTGTGGGAGAACTTGGGAGTACCTTTGTAAGTACCTTTATTTTAGCGTGGAAGAACATGGCGGCGGTAAGGCTTGGTGTGGTTAGTCAATATAAATATTTTTTTTCTTTATTTTCGTCATTTAATTTTTTTCTTTATTTTCGTCATTTAATTGTTTGTTTAATTGTTGTCGACAGACACATATTACTGTGAGACGAAACACAGACAGGTTTTACCTCGAAGTAAGGGTTGGCATCGGTGTCCGTTTTGCGCTACAGATGTTTTTAGGCCTCGTGAAATGTTTTAGGTCTCTTCATTTTATTCTGACCGAGAGTTTGAAGGATTCTGTTCCATGGACTGCTACTACAGCATAAATAAATGAATGAATGAGCAGATTAAGGGGACAGGTTGGGTGGAGTACACTTTTAAACGGAGCAGCTCTGCCTCTAAATAAAATTTTTTATTGGCTAAAATTGTCTGTTTACTGTTTACTGAATAAGTGCCATATCAAAGGTTACTAAACTGTACCCATCCTCCTCTTTATTGTGGTGTTTTATGAACTATTACATTATACATTTTTCATTATGCTCATATCTATTTGTAAATTCCTGTCTACAGTTAATAACAACTTGTATATATTTACCACGCACTGTAAATTTAAAATTTTAGTTACTTGCAATTTGTATACTATGCTTACATAATATCCTGCACATTATGTTCATATCTATTGCAAATTTCTGACTACAGTTAATAACAACCTGTATATACGGCTCATCCATTGTAAATTTATAAGTATAGTTACCAGCAATCTGTATAATATCCTTCTGTAATAGTTACCCATAGCTTCTCTGCACATGTCCCTATTAAGTGTACTTAGACTTTATACCTTTATCCTGCACTTTCTGCTCATTGCACTTCTGGTTAGACCCAAACTGCATTTCGTTGCCTTGTACTTGTACATCTGTAATGATAATAAAGTTAAATCTAATCTAATCAACGTTATTGTCAATTCTGCTACATGTACAGTGTATACATATAGAGAATTAAAATTACATTTCTTTCAACCCTTGTTACAAATAACACTAAAAAACTTAAATAAACCTAAAAAAACTTAAATAACACTGGAGAACTTGGAGAACAACAGAGGTAAAATAATTGAGTTACTGTTCTGCAAAAAGGGACAGTTTACAACACAGAAGGCTGATATGGTGAAAAATGGAACAGTGCAATAAGAATAGTGCAAGTGTGCTTATTTTAGTTGAGTAAAGTGACATTTTAAAAATCGATATAAAACAGTATAAAAAATGGTGAACAAAACAGTATAAACGAGAATGTTTTTAGTTTTTATGCAGTTTTGGTAAAACTACAGAAAAACAACTGTCAGTTTAAAACATTCTAAATGACTAATTCTGTAACTTTTTTTGGTCTTGTTTAACCAATACAAAGTTAATAGTATTCCAAAAATATTAAAATTACATAAAAAATTGTATGAACAGCATGTTGTACTATATTCATTTAAATAATTGTAATTTGATTTTGATTATGGGATTATGGGATTATACAGCTCGAGCTCTATTGGGCATGTGCACATCAATCTAATGTTTTTTTTCTCACTGTACAACAATAAAACTTTTTGTATTACAGAAAGGATTAGTTTTAGACGTGAAAAATGATCCAATAGGTATAACAATTCATTTCATTGTTAGTTTCCGGGCGGAGCTATATATCACTTTTAGTGACGACCATGACTCAAATGCGCGAGGATGATGTCAGTAACCCGTGGCAACACAGTAGAATGTTTAGAAAGGAATATTTGTAATATTGATATTTTACAGGAAAAGAATGGAATTTTAATATGAAGGATTATGTTGGCTGCATTACTAAAACGCATTAGAAAGAACAATAGCGTTTAATATTAGCCTTTTATGATTCCGATAGAGGTCGTAACATAGCCTTTAAACAGGCAACTTGTGCAACCAATCATGAAGAGCTTTTGGCCCGCCCCCTACCTTTCGGCACGCCCCAACCTTTCGACACGGCCATTACACCGAGCTGCAGCTACCCCTGTCTCAGAAATGGGCAGATTCTTCTGATGTTGTAAAGAAGAAATCGACAAGAGCGAGAAAGGTTAGCGATGTGTGGGCAAAATAACAGATGATTGTCCAGAGTTACCCCAAGAATGCGGGCAGTGGCTGAAGAAGTGATCTGATTGTTGTCCAGATAGATCACAAGGTCGTGACCGGGGGATAATTCACCAGAGATGAACAGCAGTTCGGTTTGACTCAGATTGAGCTTCAGCTGATGAGCTGCCATCCAGGATGAGATGTCTGCCAGACACACTGAGATCTGAGTGGAAACCTGAGTGTCTGAGAGAGGAAAGGAAAGAAAAAGTTCTTCATCTCATCTGCAAAACCATGGTATGAAAAGCCATGCGGTGATATGACCTTACCAAGAGGCCGGGAATAGAGGAAGAACAGAAGACGACCAAGTACTGAACCCTGTGGGACATCAGTAGAGAGTCTGCGTGGGGAAGATGTGGATCTCCTTTATGTCACCTCATACAATATATTTTTTAGGTAAGAAGCAAACCATTGCCATGCCGCTCCACAGATTCCAAGGCTTATAAGAACTGAGAGGCTTTTAAGAATACTGGGCGATAGTTGCTGACATCTGCTGGACCCAGGCAGGGTTTCTCAAGAATGGGAATAACCCTTGCCTTCTTAAAAGCAGCAAGAACATGACCAGTTGTTATGGAATGGTTGATGATGGTTGTGATGAGGGAAGGAGGGCTCATGATATGGCCTGGAGCATTGTGAAAGGTATTGGGTCTAATGAACAGGTGGTGGGAGTGGATGATGAGACGATTTGCTGAAACTTACCCGATGATAGGTTGGAGAAGTCTGCTAAGGGAGAGAATGGAAGGTCCTGAAGTTCTGGTGTAGGGGTTGGGTTGGGAGCAAAGGACTGGTGGATTGCTGCAATTGTCCCGTCATTGAATGTAGATGTTATAGATAGATGCCAAAAAGGCATGTCAAGATTTCACAGTAAACACGTCCATTCAAGCCCTATTTATTAACCTGGTTCCACCACTAGATTGTGCTTTGTTCTCAAGAACACGTTACCACAACCCAGCAATGCTAACCCGAGTTGCAATCATTTGATTTTAACAAAGACTTAAACCATTCCATCTTTGATAGTTTTTAAAAAATTTATATTTTAATATATATAAAAAAAACAGAGACTGATAAGCAGCTAGTGTTATCGGGGTATTTTAATGACCTTTAAGCAAAAATAAAACATGTATTTACCTGTTTTATACAAATTACTGTTTTAACTTTAACTTGTTTTGGAAGAATATATATTTTTTAAGTCATGTTTGTGTGTTTTAATTGTTGGAGGGTTGTTTGGGTATTTAAAAAAAAAAACATTTACTTGAACCAACTACCTTAATGGGCAAAAAATGGGAGACGACTTTGTTTTAAATAGTCAAAGAGTTGGGCTAATAATAATAATAATAGTCA
Source organism: Clarias gariepinus (assembly GCF_024256425.1). NCBI lineage: Eukaryota > Metazoa > Chordata > Actinopteri > Siluriformes > Clariidae > Clarias > Clarias gariepinus. The sequence goes on from NC_071115.1 coordinate 1,141,592, forward strand.
TAGAAACAAATGAACCTAGTTTAACACTTGATTATACAGTATGTATCTGTGCTAGTTTGTGTTTGTGATTATGTGACTCTTAATAATTTTTTCTCAGTATAAATACAGTACATTTTTGGGTTTTAAGAACTCCTTCAAAAGAGCAAAGACAAACTTAGAAGGAGTGGAAGGTGAGAAACCTCAATGGAGAATACTGACTATGACATGGTGCTAATTGCTCTGTGTGTTTTTTTGGCGGGGGGAGGGGTTCTTTAGACATGTCTGTGTGCAAATGTGTTTGTGTTAAAGCCAACAGAGAAATGTTTATTTTTTTCTTAGTTTAAAAATGCTTTGGATTTTAAGAACTTCATTAAAAGACAAACTTAGGAGAAATGGAATGTGAAAAAGTTAACGTGAGAAATTTCAGTGGAGAATGTACTGACTCCACCCACTACTGACTGTTAGATGGTGCTAAGATGGGCTCTTTTGTCCGGCGCGCAAATGTGTTTGTGTTAAAGCCAGCTCAGACAAACCTGAGGAATGCAGGAGCACACACACACACGCACACACACACACACCTGTGGCACTTTAACCGTTAGTGCATCAACATTGTCTTGTAAATAGCTGATTAAACCTATGAACACAGCCGTTCAAAAGAAATACTAAACAGACATATGGTCTATTTTGTCCGCAAGTGAAATACATCAATGCGTTAATAATTTACACCATGATAACATTAGTGCAGAATGACCTGAAGAGATTTGTCTCTATTACATCATGCCTTTGAGTACATTTGTTTCACAGTATTGTGGCGTAGGCGGGGCGCGTGACGACCATCATGCCTTGCGGGAGGGGTTTCTATGTGTTCACTCTGTTGGGGAAGGTTGTTTGTGTTAGTGGCTTTGGCCATGTTGTGTGTGTTGAGGTGTGTGTGACCTGTTGTGCTCTGAAGCACATCAGGTTAGCGCCACTAGGTTCCCTTTCTAAAGCACTACGCGAGGCAGAGCGCGTTGAACCCATAATGGTGGAACATCACGGCGAAAGAGCCGAGCGACCTCCCGCAGCTCGGGGGTGCTCAGTAGGTCAATCTAGCCAGGGACAGGGCTACTCGTCACGGTTAGACAACGAACAAATCTCCGAGGTTTTGTGGCTCTCCGATGTCGTCTACCGGGTGCGGTTAGTGGGGCGGGCGCGAGTGGTTGTGCTCCACCAAGACCGTCTTGCTCCCTACCAGGCGCATGCTGGCGAAACATCAAACTCTGTCGTCAGGACAATGTTTGCGCTCCTCCCTCTTCAACAAAAGGACCCCGCCATTCACTACACCGCTTCACTGTTTCCCATGCTGTATGTATACTGTGCTGTGAAGTAATAAAGTACTTCCAGCTATTGCATTGGGAAGCAATCAAGCCAACTCGTCTCCCCAAGACCCTTCTGGTGGTAAAACGCTACAGTATATTTGAACCGTAGCCTGCATTTGTATTCCGTACATACAGCGATCGGTATGGATACATTACAGATGTTACCATGTCTTTAAGGATGTCTTGAAAAATATTGCAATAACTAGTTTTATTTATTAATTAATTTATTTATTTTAAATAGCATAAGCATCATGGGTTGTGAATTGAGTGATTTAAAAAATCTGTTTTATTAATGTTTTTTTTTTTTTTTTTTACCACATCATCTATTTATGGAACTATGTTGACAATGCACGAACTGCCTGTTTATGAACATACTGTATAAGGCTGCGTGGAGACTGCAGTTAACTGAAGCAGTCAGTGATCCACCTGGCGGGATTGTACAGCATTGCAACCATCTTATTAGAAAGCACATGAGGGTGTTTATGGGGCGTGGCATCGTTAACTGCGTCATCGCGGGGGATCACATTCCGTGCACGGATCGTGCATGGACTTGTCATGGTTCTGCCATGGACCTGCCATGGTCCAGATGGCTGCTTCTACTGTACACAACCCATTGTAGGCAAGCTGCGCTACGAATGTTACAGCTGCATACACACACACACACATACATGTTTATACCTCACTTTGAGACCATTGCAGCACCCCTTACCAACCTCACGGCAAAAGGATCAAGAAATCCAGTACGGTGGACAGAGGACTGCAAAAAGGCCTTCTCTGCACTGAAGGGCTATCTGTGCTCATCACCTGTACTGCAAAGCCCGGACTTTGAGAAACCCTTTATTTTGCAGGTACAGTAGATGCCTCGGGAGTAGGGATTGGAGCTGTTCTTGCTCAAGGTGAAGAAGGGGAAGAGAGACCCTGAGCAGGAAGCTGTTACCAGCTGGCTGAACTTTTTGCAAAGATTGTGGGTAAAGAAAGAACCCCAAGTAGAGCCGTGACACACACTTCTATGCCTTTGTGACAGGGTTGTGGAACGAATCGTTGGAATTTCCATTATGTATTACTTTGACATACTGGTGTTTTGATAAAAAAAAAGCAAGGTTCCAGAATAAATTTTGCCTGCAATCCAAGGTTCAACTGTACTTGTCAATATTTACAGTGACATTAACATTTTTGCCATGAGTTTAATCATGTAGTAATATTTATAAGAACACTCAAAGTCTAGTAACTATAATTAAGAGAGAGAATTACACAAGCAGCACAAGCCCACTTTATATTAGGCAACTTAATTTTCTTTTTGTTTTCTTCTCTTTTGTATCAAGAACAATTTTTCTTTGACTGTGCTTTCTCCATTTATTATTATTATTATTATTATTATTATTATTATTATTATTATTACCCTTGCTTTTTGCTCTGCTTCTTCTGTAGTTTTCACCCCTTGTAAGGGCCATATTTCATTCTTGTGATTTGTTGTTATGTTTATCTTATTTCAGTTTATTAGTTAAGCATTAAGCATTAAGTATCATACTTATAATTTGTATTGTGACATCATTTCATGTGTTGTTCTGTGACATCATCCCACAGTTATGCAGTTTCATGTCTATCACGCACGTTAGTTGTTTTTTGTTGTTAAGACACGGAAGGATACAGAAAGGTGTGGAGCACACAAGCTTTTGACCGTGAGACAGTAAGCTAAAAGGAATACAGTAAAATAAGTTGTTGTAACTGTAATCTATCGAAGCTACAGAACGCAGCAAGCAACTTGTCGTGACTACAGTGGATTTATGCAAGAAACTGTAACAACCGTTGTTTTTGATGTTGAAAATAAACAAGAGACAAAGAAATCAACGAAAGTCTGAAGTCGTCAGTGTAACAAAAGACACGCGTCAGAACTTGTGAATAACATGCATGTACACCCCTAGTGTCACTTTATGTTGCACAGTTAAATGCTTGGATATATTTTTAATCTGTTGATTTCTTCTGTTTTTTTGTGACTTGATTTTGAGTGTTCCTGTAAATATAAATAGTAATGAACTGATTTGTGTTTCATTAAACTCAAAGCAGATATTATAATTTTTTCTATCATCCTAGAATATACAGAACCAGAGCCATGAAGGGTAAGGTGTATGGTTAGCATTAGACAAAACGCCTGGGCATGTACAGTGCGGGCGTTATACCTCTGCGCTCTAACTGGGATATGCGAAAAAGCACAAGTGGCAAATAATTAACTATAATAATAATAATAATTATTATTATTATTATTATTATAATTATTATTATTCCTACTGCCATCTCAGGGAATTTTTCCTTGCCACCGTCGCCGTCGTCCTCGACTTGCTCATCAGGACAGTCTTACCATTTTGATTCATACACATTCACATTTCATGCAAGCTTGAAATAATTCTTTTAATTTGCAAAGCTGCTTTGCGACAATGACAATTATTAAAAGTGCTATACAAATAAAATAAATTTGAATTGAATTGAACATGCTCTAATCCTCCTCCCGACACTAAAGGCACTAATGAACATGACAGAATTTACGCCAAGCCCAAAGGAGGCTGTAAGGAGCCGTTACGGTGACTTCCTCACTGCTTCTTCAATTTTAAATTAAAGATATATATATATATATATATATATATATATATATATATATATATATATATATATATATATATATAAAAACACAATTAGCTGTTAGTCTATAAGTAAATTGCATGTGTAACATATTAAACTGCTCTTTAATCTGAGAACTCCTTAGACTAGAGTAGAGATCACTGATGTGTCGCATTTTACCCTGTTTGCAAGTATTACTCCTATTATTATTCCCTTGTCTCATTCATTTGTAAATCAATAGTGCTTATAATGAATGTCATTCCCTGTAAACCATTACTAAATTTGTGCTAATAATACTATAAATATACATACCGTTTAACAAATTCACAAAAATGTTTTTGTAATACATTTTTTTTTTTTTTTAATCAAGAACTGTCAACGTGTCCATGGAGTGTGTATGTAATTGATCTTTAAGGGTTGTTGCACTTACCTTGATGTGTTTTGTGAGCAGATACCTATAACCTGTGCAGGCTACAGTACATAGGTCTTCTAAATGTTCTTCTTTAGTTCTGCCTGGGGTATTTATAAATGTGCATGATCTGGAGTAGGTGTTTTGGGTGTAAGATTGTGGTTCTATGGACACAATGGTGTGAGGTAGTGTGTGTGAAAGTCATGTGGAACCTCATTTAGGCGATGCTTTTGCAACAATGCAACAGATTGACATATAAGACATGATATAATTCTAGTGCACATGCATGTTCCTGATTATGCAGATATTCTTTAAAGGTCTACAAATTTTTATAAAAACATATAACTAGGTAGATTCCTGCAGAATCTTTAAAATTTTAGCTTTTGAGTGTATTATAATAAAATGCTTTAAAAGGATTTATTGTGATTCTCCTTTAAAATATTGACGTGTTAGTTTCTTACCTAATTATTTTTATTGTACACATCAATCTTACAGTGATGATTTATGAATGTGTCTAATATTTCTAATAAGTCTCTAATATTTTTTTACTATTTCTTGCTTCATCTTCTTTCATTGACAGATGACATCATTTCAATTAAATAAAATTTTATTTTAACTAAGGTCACCACAAAGCATCAGCAGGATAGATCATACAAAGATGTAGCACACAAAGGGTTAGAGACTCGAGAGAGAGAGAGAACTACAAATCATAGTAGCCTTACAGTCATGTAATACTTAAGGACAATAGTACAGTATGTGTAGAATGAAAATACAGAGACTTTTTGTCCCAAACACTAATCAGAAGGCTATCCTATAACTGTGGGCCATTGTAATTGAAAGTTCTGACCTACAGTACCTACCTACCTACCCACCTACCCACCTACCCACCTACCTACCTACCCACCTACCTACCATCCATCCATCCATCCATCCATCCATCCATCCATCCATCCATCTAACTGTCTACCAACATTGCTGATTTGCAAAATCCTCAGAATCTTACTTTGTGATCACGTTACCAACGAAGAGAACATTGTTGAAAGTAACAAACCTTTTTCTGCATCATGTAGTGACATTATATTCCTTATCTTGGCAATTTTTCTGAGATGAAAGAAGGGTAACCTAGCAATATCATCTACAATACATGAGCTTCAAATGAAAAGCTGGAATCTATAATCATGCCAGAATACTGTATTGCAGCATATAATGAACGAGAAAGTCCACCCAGAGTTACTATGTGATCAAAAAGTTTTCTTCTAGCTGCATGTTGTCCTAGTACCAGTACATCTGTCTTGTCAGAATTAGTGAGATGGAAGATGATAAGCATTCAGTGTCCGATGTCCTTCAGGTAATTTACCACTTTAACCAGTGCTATCTCTGGGATAAGATGAGGCCTTCTGACTAATACATTTCATGACTGTTATTCTCATATACAGTATAAGCATAGTTACTTTTCTATCATCTTGGAGATAAACAGAAGGCTGCATAAAAGTCTATATTTGAGCAGCTGACAAGAGGCAAGTTCTTTTTTAATCATAGGTTGTTAAGGTTCAGTGGTCTAATTGACATTTAAGCGTTGGCCAAAGCAAAAAATGTTTGTCAGTGACCAGAGTTGAGTGTAACGTGTTACGTTAACGTTAGAGTACTTGATTACTTTTTTGATGTAACGAGTAATCTTACAAGTTAGGTCCGCAATTTAAGTACTCTTATTTAGTTATATTAGTTATATCATGATGAACTGTACTTACGGCCACCGAAGGGAAAACGCGTAGGTGAGATAGGGGTATTAGTAGTTAACAGATTATGGGCCTTCGCTAAGTTTATAAAGGTCTTGAATAAAAACAACATGCATGAGGAATCACAAAGGAGTTTAAATTTTCGGCAATGAAAAAGTACTCAAACTAGTTACTTTTATCAGAAAGTAACGCTGTAATGTTACTGATTACTTTTTAATGACTATAATTTTGTAATGTAATTAGTTATTTTAAAATGTAACGTCCCCCAACACTGTCAGTATTATCCACTGGGCACCCAGTGACTATTGTGTCCTTTTGTAACATTGTGTTCTGGGGACTTTTATGATAAAAGGAAAAACACCAAAAAGTGGGCGCCCAGTCAACCTGAAGGGCGCAGCAAAGACTCATTAATGAGGTAAGGAAAAAACCCTGAGTGACAGCCAAAGAGTCTACACTACATAAAACATCAAACCATGGCTGGACACTGCAAAGGAAGCTGCTGCTTACTACAAAGAAAATTGCTGCACACCTGAAGTTTGTAAAAGAGTACATTGACACTCCACAAAGGTATTGAAAAAATGTTTTATTCACTGATGAAATTAGGATTTAACAATTTGGAAAGAACACGCTCCACTACATCTGACATAAAAAGGGCACTGCATATCATCATGAAACATAACAAGGTACGGTGGAGAAAACATCATTTTTTGGGCCTGCTTTGCTGCATCAGGGCCTGGCCAGCTTATAGTGATTAAGGGGAAGATGCAAGCATTTCAAAATATTTTTTTAGGATAATGTGAGAATGTATGTTCATCAGCTGAAACTCTGTAGACATTGGGTAATGCAACAGGACAATGACCCAAAACACAACAGAATGGCTTCAGGAAAATAAAAAATCAGACTTTTGAAGTGGCCAAGTAAGCAAGTCAGCACCCAATAGAAATGCTTTGGAATTACTTGAAGAGAGTCATACACATGAGATGTCCAAAAATCTGACAGAGCTAAAGGAGTCCTACCAGGAAGGATGGGCTAAAATTCCTCTTGAACGATGTGCAGGTTCAATCCACAGCTACTGAGGTTCCAAGGGGGTGCCAAGAGTTCACTTACTTTTTTCACTCCCTTCTTGAATGTTTAATGAGTGTATTTAATAAAGACATGAATGAAAATTAGTGTTATATTCCTAGTCGATAGGTCTCTGGTCTGCTTTGTTCCTTGTCATGTGTGTCCTTTGTCCTTCGGGTAAGCTATACTGCTGGGTCCTGAGGTGTTGATCTTTCTGGTTCAACATCTCCACCATCCTCCTACTGTATGTGGTATTTTTTTTTCTCTCCCCAGTGTAGAGCTCTGAAGACTCTTCACTCCAGTTCCTCAGATATATTCTACTGTTCTTCTTTTGTTTTGGTGTTTGATTTTTACTGTGTACAAGGGTCTGTCTTCATTTTGTGAGTTTGAAATGAACTCGTATGTTTTGTCCAAAAATCTGAAATACTGTATAGGATGATAAGATTTTTCTTTTTTTTTAGATCCTAGCACTCTCTGTTTTCCTTTTGTCGGATCTGGAAACTATTTTGTTAAAGGCCCATTTAGGATATCTGCATGCCTTGATAGCTGTGTTCAGATGCTTGTATTCTTTTTTTTTTTAGCTTTAATGTAGTTGTGGATGTTTTCTGCCCTCTGGTGCAATGTCCTAATGACACCTAATTTGTGTTGTAATAGAAGGTTGGTCTGTTACTTTTTTCTGTTTTCACTTCTATTTTTAGATTCTCATCGGTCCATATGAGAACTGTTAACTTGGAAAGAAGGCCCACTTGTTGTCATTGGTGTCTACTTCGGTCAACTCCAATGGTATTCTAGTCAATTGTGTTAATATGCTCTGTAAGGGCCGGTGCTTCCTGAATCTTAATCATCACCTAGGCGTCATCAACATGTCTGGACCAATGGATTAGAGAAATGAAAATGGTTCTTCTAAATTAAAATTTTAGAGCCTTCTAAATATTCTTATTTACTGCTACATGGGATATTAATACACATGTCCAGGCCAGGGGCCAATACTGTTTGTCAGTCTAAGAGCAGTCTAACTATACTCAGATAAGCTCAATGACAAGACTGTGATGCAGTGCATTCTGGGTAATTATGTCAAAATACAAAACCTCAAAGAAAGTTCATGGACGTGAAGCACACTCCATGGGTCATCACTGGCAGTAAGACTTTTATTATTAATTAAATACTAAAGTGCTATTGGATTATAGACACTTGAATGGTATATTTTGCTTTTTTGCATATGATTTATTGATCACTGTTCTTAGATTAGAGAGCTGAAAGAGTATCTACTGGTATAGAATCTAAATATTATGATTTATGTTAATCCTACAGCTTTCTCAAGCCCATGTTGAAGTCAGTAGTCAGTCAGATCTTCTGACACTAGTGTAATTTTAAGCTACAGTTAGCTACAGTAATTTTCCTCAAGCTGTGAAAATAAATACTACACATCATTTCATTGATTATTTGCTTTTGATTGATTTTGATCACGGGGGTTGTGGGTGTTCCTAATAATTTTTTTAACCATTATTTTATTAAACGTTTAACATAAAATCTAGCTTTAATAAAGAATATGGCAAAAAAAAAGGCAATCAAAGCAATCAAAAAGGCAAAAGATATCATAAAGGAGCAAGAAAGTGTTCAATAATAATGTGCCAAAATCATGCACACATAATGTACTTTATACCAGGGCAGTTGTGGCTCAGTTGGTTCGGGGTTTAAGCCAGAGTCCGGCCATTGGGAAAGGCCCTATGCTCATATACTGTAAAATATTCAATCACTGCGGAGCAAGGCATCCTCAATTCAAAGCCTGGAAGAATGGGTGGGTTGGGGCAGGAAGGGAATCTGGCCTAATTCCTGTCCCATGTGGTCAAAAATGTAATTCTCCTTTAAAAAGGTAAATGCAGCAAAATAAGCACAAAGGACCAGCCATAACATGAACACACTTCACCTGCACTTTATAATGCAGGAATCCATGACTGAGCAAGCAGACATCCTTATTAATTCCAGATTTTAGTGGAATCCTCATCCCACACATCTACATCCTACAACTGAACATCAGGAAAACAAAGGAGATGGTTGTAGACTTTAGGAGAAGCAAGACCCCTGTGACTCTATATGTATATCTGTCAAGGGGGAGATAGTGAACATGGCCTCGGAATACAAATATCTGGGAGTCCATCTTGATAACAAACTCGACTGGTCACCCACCACAACGGCACTCAGAGACGGTTGTACTTTCTCCGAAGGCTCAGGTCTTTCAATGTCTGTATCACCATTCTACTGTACCGACGTTTTTAAACCCGTTGTGGCGAGTGTCATTTTTTACGCTATGGTCTGTCGGGGCTGTAACATGAAGGTGTCTGATAGGAACAGACTGGACAAGGCAATTGAAAAGGCTGGAACTGTGCTAGGCATGGACCTCGACTCTGTGGATGTAGTGAGCGAAGAGGAGGATTCTGTCCAAAGTACAATCCATTTTGAACAATCCTTCTTACCTGCTATGTAGTGTTTTTCGCTGACCAGAGGAGCAATTTCAACCAAAGACTGATTACCATCAAGTGTTCCACAGAGCACCACAGAAGATCTTTTCTCCCAACGGCCATAACATTATGCAACTCTTCTCTGTAACTCATACAAACATGTATGTGGATATTCACTGACGGTAACACTGACATTAATACTTACCTGTATTAATAATATGAATAATAAATGCAATATTACTTCTCAATAAAATATGTAATACTATATTGAATATAATAATACAATATTACATACATATATTAGATTTCTGTGCAATATTTAGAAATGCTCTTGGGTCATATTTTTGGTACTTACTGTTTTAGGATATATTAATTATTTTAATTTTTTTTTTTGTATTGTACATTTTGTGACAGTTTGGTCCCATACAAGAGCAGGGGGACACATTAGATCTTGTTTTATTATGCGGGCTTCTACTCATTATTGTGGAGGTGATGCATTTCTTTCTGATCATGTTCCTTTTTTTAATGTCTTTTAAGTTTCAGTTAAATGTCCTGGAAAATCTTTTTTAGTTCAAATGAGAAGTTTCAAAGCCCATAGTATCAAGCTTTTAAGATTTTCCATTGCACTACTCAAGGAAATTTAATTATTCTTATGCTTTATTATTTCACAGCTGCATTTGATACTATAGATCATTGCACCCATATTTATCATCTACAGTACAGTGTGGGTTCATCATACCTGATGGTCTTGGTTACTCCATATCCTCCTTAGCAGCTCTGACATATTGGAAAAATAACAGAGAGTTGGGTCCTTCAACAGTCTCTGTTATTTTCACTGTACTTAATGCCATTTGGATTCTTCATTAGGGACTAAACTGAAATACTTGTATTTGGACCCCGTGGAGCCTAGTCTTAGGTCTGGAGATCAGTCAAGTCTTTTTAGCTCCAAAATCTAGGTTGAAGAGTCAGAGGAGCGTGCCTTTTCAGTAGCACTGCCTAATTTATATTAATGCAACAGCTTTCTGCATAGTCAGTGTAATGTCCTGCTTTAGTGGATATAGCTTCACTCTAGCTGTCGAAATAAATACCACACACAGCTACAGTAATGTTCAGTAAGTGGTGGCTACATGGGTGTTCCTAAAGTGTAAAAATAATTCATAAATGTAAACAATTATTTTATCAAGAGTAAAATATTATTTGTATAAAGAATATTTCAATATAGTTTGCTTCATGCAACTTTTATTAAGCTTGTAAAAAGGCAAAAAGCATCACAAATGGTGAAATGTTTAGCAAAAACATACCAAAATAATGTGCACTTGTTCTACTTTAATGATTATGAAAGGTAACAACAGCATGCGATAGGGTCAGAAGCTACACTTAGTCTAAAATTCAAAACCTACAGATTGACGTATGTCGGTCTGGTTGAAGCAGAGAATGCGTTCATCGAGGAGCACTCCCATCTTCAGCAGCATGCTTCTGGGAATCGGGCGAGCATTTCGGGAGGTGTACACTTTCTCCAGCTGTGCATCCATGGGAGACGGCATGTACTCCATACACAATGGCCCAGTGAGAGCAGGGATGCACTTCACTATCACATTATAATAAAGGACTCCATGATTGAGGGAACAGGCATTTTGATTCACTCCAGATTTCAGTTGAACAGTGCATGATCCGAGAAGGTCGTCATCCCAGCCGCTGTCTTGATCCCACACCTCCAACTTCACACTTCTGAACTGAGTCACGTCTTCAATGTCAAAACTTAAATCCCAGTTCCAAGTTGGAGAGTTTTGATTCAAGATCACAGGTGTCTTTCCTTGGAATATCTTTCCATTGCGGAAAAACTTGACATAACCATCTGTCTGGGACCCATAATCTCCATATAAATCTGTGGCTTTAATCACAGTTACACTAACCTTAGCATATCCTCTCTGAGTGGGGCAGCAGTTGAGGGCCACACCTGGGTTGTTGTGGCAGCTGCAGCTGCAAGGTTCTTTCGGGTTGGTCTTCACACCAGTTTTGCATGGGCTTGAGCAGTCTTTTACCAGAGCCCTCTGTAGGATGTAGTCCTTGATGGCATTACGCAGATTCTCTTTGACTGTTTTTTTCTCTGGCAGTAACTTATGAAGAGGCTCGAGCGAGTAGGAGATCACATCAGGGTGAGCAGGCAGAGATGAGATCCACTGCTTGTAGGCATTTGGGTCAGTGTTGGAGGAGAAGAGCAGGTCGCCACTGTGAGATTGGCCACCAATCACATTGGTTTCCCTTTTTGGAGATGATGAAAAAAATGTTTTTAAAATGATATTTTATGTATGTTTGGAATTATTTAACCGGCTGAATTGCATGTTTATTTTGCTACTTTATTAACCATTGTGATTTGTAACAGAGCATGTATAAAAAAGAAATAAAGAGAGATGGAAAAAGATGTACTGTACAAACCTGTCATTGAAGCTGCTAGCAAAGCTCTTTTGGCTCAGATTCTTGTCCTTGGCCTGCTTGCAGTGATGGGCCTTGTTCTGTAGCTCTGCAGCAGGACCCTTACTGGCAGAAGCCTCCAAGTCCAGACACATCTTCACCTCGTCTACAGTCAGACCCTGAAGGGACGCCTGGCACTCCTTGATGCTGGTTACAGAGCGAACCTCTCCACCAAGAGTCACCTGCACACAGTCACAACATGTCCAGTGAAACAAAGTACACTCATGTTCATTCTAGAACTGTAAAGTTTTATTAATTGTTCATAAGTAAAAATTGATAAACTTTAAAAGTGAGATGGAGGTCAGAATCTGTAGAGTTTTATTATAACATTCACCTTTGTGATATAATGAGTGCCAAACTTGTCAATCAGACCAAAATATTTCTGCTTTGTTGTCTTATCATATTGGTTGGGGAGACTTTGGAGTTCAGTAAGTAGCTCTGGGTGCAGGGGTGGATTGCTTTTAACCCTGTATCTAGAAGACAGAACATACAGTTGAACTCAAACCAATAATTACGTATGTTGTAAGATTAATTTTAAGTCAACAGAAAACAGCATATACCTGTAGTATCCACAGGAGACAGCATGACTGGTGAAGCTGAACTTGTCTTTTTTGCTTTTCTCCAATGAATAGTCAGCCAGCTTGGAGTGACTTCCTGCCATCATGACTGATCCCTGAGCCTTAGGAGTATTAATTTGCAAATCTGACTTCCAGTCATTCTCAACAGAGGAGGTAATAAAGCTGACCAGGGCCTCACTGGACTGGTAGACGGAGCTGGACAACTTCATGTTGCACTTCTTTCTTGGTCTCCAGTCCACCACAGAAACTGGGATTTTCTGCTTTTGACCTCCCATGTAGGGGTTTTTACACAGAGTGCAGGTCTTGTCCGCCTGAAGCCAGACGCTCATGTCGATGACGAAGGCTCCTTTCTTTTGCATGGTGGTGATGTCAAAGCCTTCTCCTGCTAGGTCAGATCCTGGAGTGAACTCCACACTGGCACACTGAGACTCATTAGCCTTGACACATTGCTGACTGGTTGCAGGAAAAAATGCGGCAAAGACAATCAAAATCAGAAGTGTCTGCAGCATGGCTGGCCTTGGTGTGTGTTCTTTCTCTGGGTTAAAAGAATTCAGACTTGTAAATATAATTTTTTTTTACATTGCTTAACTCCGTAGATGTACATAAGATACCTAAACAATTGTAATAAAATGAACTTCCTGTACAATAAATAAAAAAATTACATTGCACAAGCAAGCTTAATATCAGGACTGTTACTGTATATAACACCTGCTTATACTGATATATAATCTCCTATCCTATAAGGTCTACACAGTCTACACAGTCTACCTTCAAAAATCTAAAAAGTTCTACAATGAAGAAGCAACTGTTAACACAGTTTGTTTCTGAAATGTTCTAATGTATGCAGACCAGAGGTGGCATTACCATAAGGAAAAAGTAGGCGAGCACCTAAAGCCCCGAACTGCCAGGGCCCCATGACTTACTGTAAGCCTAGCTTAGTATTTTTAGCAAGCACTAACGTTTGAAATGATTAAAATCCAGTTGCTAAAATAGCATAAGAATGTTGATTACCCCATGCGAGTTGCGTTGAAGTGTTTAAAGATTTAAAAGTTAATGCATTAATTAACCTGTTTATTTATTTATTTATTTATTTATTTATTTATTTCGTCTACAGGGCTGTTCTAGACATCGGGATAAGATTGCTGTGGGATGAGGAGTGAAGGGAAGTTAAAGGTAAGACATTTAACATAAGCACTATAAGCATAGTGCTAATATAAGCTCTATCTATCTATCTATCTATCTATCTATCTATCTATCTATCTATCTATCTATCTATCTATCTATCTATCTATCAGCACATCACATATATTTAAACATTCATATACAAATGCATTGTATGTACAATAGTATAATTTAAACCAATCAGCCATAACCCTAACCAAAAATATATAAAAGAAAATAGTATAAAATATGTTATATTAATATGATATTAATAATTTTATCATATTATTATAGTCTTTTTATCATACATTTCAATATATAATAGATAGCAAAAATATGTTTATGCATCACATTTTAACAGTCTTTCAATTCTTCTCTTTCTCAATATGTTTAACATAATTTGTTTTATTTTGTTTATTTTATCATTGGAAATAAAATGTTAAAATGTCTATTAAAGGTGGATGTAACTGAAAAATAGAGGTTGTTTCACTTACCTTGAAGAGGGTAGGAGCATATACAGTATATATATTCTATGCACTTTATATGGGTCTTCTTACTGACAGTTTTGGATCTTTTAAACCCTATTCTTCAATTCTGCATCAGGTATTTATAGACGTGCAAGACACAGGGCAAGACCATTTTCCAGTCTATATATGGATCTATAGATTGAAAAGGATTAAAAACTGTGAAATGATGCATGTGTCTGTGGTCTGTTAATCTATTGTCATTTATTTTTAACCCTGCAGTGCTGTTACACTCATGCTGCGCAAACATTACATTTTGGTACATTTTTGCTTATTTTTAATTCTTCAGTGATATCAAACTACTGTAGATGGACAGTACAGAGCTGATATTATGTCCATGTGTTAAAAATAAATTTTGGGTTTAAATAATTTGAGAACTGTGTAATGTTTAAAAACTGAGATGGATGAGGTTGCTTCAAAATATGTGACAGAATAGGCACCCAAGGCTCACCCATACCCATGCAGACCAAAGGCCAGCCCTGACAAAAAATACATCTGACAAGAAAAACTAATGCAGCACAGACCACTGAAACAAGACAATGCTGGCACGATCGACAGGCACCATAACACTCAGTGTACCACAGCACGCACAGGGCCCGGCAGGCAAAGAACCCAAGGCCACAAAACTCCAATTCCAATTTAAAAAAAAAAAGAAATTGCAAAAAATAGCGAGAAGATAAATATTGTGCAATATAGTGCAAAAAGTGTGTGTGTGTGTGTGTGTGTGTGTGTGTGTTTTATCAGTCCAAGTGTAACAAGTATATACAAGTGTAAATGTTTATAGAGTTTTATACTCTGCATTACATTGCAAACTCAAAAGTTACTCTGATCTAGTTGCATGGTAAAAATGGCCTCTAAAAACCAATTCCTATTTTTATTAGTGAAAGTAAGAGCATTTCCATACACACACATTGTGATGAGAATTTACAGGATTGAGGACACCAAACATCTGCGTCCATAAAAAAAATAAAATAATTGCTTGTGAGACTTGAATTTTGGCGGAATGAAAAAGGTCCCCTGGTCTGATGAGTCCAGATTGCTTTCACTTTATTTATTAGTATGATTTGCTTAATTATACATCAACCTTTTTGATTATTTATGGACGGTTTAGGTAACAATCTTTTGTCTGTACATGTATGTGTTAATTTCATGTGTATTTGCTTTTCCTCTATCGCACTTTCATACGGGGGTGTGGGGATGTTCATGTTTTTATATTCTGTGCCAATATTCGGCTGTTCTGTATTTTATGAGAAAAGTGTGTTTGTAGCACAAACAAATAAAAAACCTAAATTTACTAAATATAACCTTGATGTCAGAAGAAGCAATTTGGGTGCGTTTAATGACAGTCTTAATATGTTTTCTGTTTCTGTATGTTATTTTGCATACAGCATCTGGTTTATTCTTTGATGAATTCTCTGGATTTTTACTTACTGTATTTTTTTTGTAAGTTGTGGTAGGAGTAAGCATATTTTATTGTTCAAATTAATTGCTTCGATATGGTGGTGTGGGGTTAATTTCTTTTTCATTCTGTTTGAATAAGTGCGTCATCCTGAAGTCATAGTTTAAACAAGTTTTTTTTTTATCCTTATAAAGTATTTATTATAAGTTGTAAATTCATCACTTAAATATCGTATTCATCTTCGATTTGTTGAGAATTTGAAAAGGGGTGAATGTTTCGTATTAAATCCAGATGGAGCGTCGTATCCTGTTAACCCTCACATGTTAAATAGTAAGATAAATTAGCCAGAAATATACATTAAATTCACGTTCTAGCTTGGAGTTTGCCCAGCATACTGTAAATCAGATTGTTGGTGCAAGTCATCTATTAATTTTTTTCACGCCACATTTAATCAATAATATTTTTTTATGTTTTATTGTTTTTGTTTTTAATGTCATTTTGAAATGAAATAGTAATAGTTAAAGAGCTAATAGTTAAAATATTAAAACAGGGAATGTTAAATGTCATGTGTGCATTATAAGATTTGTCTTGAAAACTTCTACATAAAAAATGTTGAAAAATTGTATTAAATGCAAAAGTGAGTTATTCACACTTCCTTATTCTGTGATGATTTATTTACATTATGTGAGGTTGTGTACATTTGTCTTTTTTGGAAAAAAAAATCAAATGGAATATGTCAACCAAGCAAAAGTGTTAATTTTACCTAACTGGCACCAGACACAACACCGGGACGAACTTTTATAGCATATTACCTGCCCCACCAGGGGCGAAAGGTCACTAGATCATTGCTATACAACGGTCAAGGACGGCTATAAGGCACAATCTTGCCCCCCGTTTGGTAAATCTGACCATGCCGCCATCTTCCTCATGCCAAAATACAAACAAAGGCTGAAACAGGAAGTTCCGGTTTAGAGGGAGGTCGCGCGCTGGACGGACCCATCAGTGGCCGCGTTACAGGACGCACTCGATGACGCAGACTGGGACATGTTTAGGAACAGCTCCGATGATGGCGTCAGCGTGTTTACGGAGGCGGTTGTGGGATTCATTGGGAAACTAGCGGATGATACTGTGGAGAAAAAGACTATCAGAACGTTTCCCAACCAAAAGCTGTGAGTGGATAAAACCCATTCGTGATGCTCTGAGATCTTGCACCGCTGCCTACAACACAGGACTCGCGTCGGGGACATGGAACCGTACAAGGCTGCGTCATACAACGTCTGGAAGGTGGTAAAAGAGGCGAAGCAGCGCTTCGGAAGGAAACTAGAGTCACAACTCCAACAGAGTGACTCCAGGAGCCTGTGGCAGGGATTAAGGACAATAACGGATTATAAAGCACCAATATCCGGTATAATGAACGCAGACGTGACTCTGGCAGACGAGCTGAACACTTTTTATGCTCGCTTCGAGACTGCAGCTAAAGACGCTAGCAATGCTAATGCTAGCGGCGCTAATGGTTGCAGACAGGAAGACACTGCCAGCACCAGAAGCGCGTTCATCATCACCGAGCATGACGTGAGAAAAGCCTTTAAGAGAGTGAACACCAGGAAAGCAGCAGAACCAGACGACATCTCAGGCCGTATTCTCAGAGCCTGCGCAGACCAGCTAGCACCTGTGTTCACTGAGATATTCAACCTCTCTTTATCTCAGTCGGTGATTCCCACATGCTTCAAAGAGTCCATCATTGTTCCTGTCCCAAAGAAACCTCATCCTGCTTCCCTCAATGACTATCGCCCTGTAGCCCTCACCTCAGTAGTGATGAAGTGCTTTGAACGCCTGGTCATAGACTTCATCATTTCTTCACTACCAGACACACTGGACCCACTACAGTTTGCATACCGTCCAAACCGTTCCACGGTTGATGCAATCTCACATCTGCTTCATACATCTCTCAGTCACCTGGACACTCGGAGGGGAAATTATGTGGAAATGCTCTTCATCAACTACAGCTCTGCATTTAATACCATAATTCCCTCCACACTTACCACCAAGCTGGAGCACCTGGGACTCAGCTCATCAATGTGTCAGTGGATCTCCAATTTTCTGACTGGCAGACCACAGGCAGTAAGGATGGGCGGACATGTCTCAGCCTTCCTCACTCTCAGCACTGGAGCCCTCCAGGGTTGTGTTCTGAGCCCCCTGCTGTACTCTCTGTACACCTATGACTGCGTGGCCACTACCAACTCCACCACCGTCATCAAGTTTGCTGACGACACTGTTGTGGTGGGCCTGATCACAAACAACGATGAGACAGCCTACCTGGAGGAGGTTGGAAATCGTCTCGGGTTACTTTGTTGTAACCCTGTTCCCTGAAAAGGCGGGAACGAGATGCTGCGTGAAAACGCTATGGGAATATCTTTTCGTGTTGCCGGTTGTGAAGCATGTGTGTACCAAACACGCCAAATTTTGGCTTATATAACCTCGGTCAGGTGACGTCATCTGATTAGATGCACCTGCAGGTTATAAATAGGAGTGAGCCGGCAACATTCATCAGATTGATTGTCTAAACGGACGTCCGGTCACGTGGGCAGTGCGGCATTGGGACGCAGCATCTCGTTCCCGCCTTTTCAGGGAACAGGGTTACAACAAAGTAACCCGAGACATCCCTTTCAAAGGCTACACTCGATGCTGCGTGAAAACGCTATGGGAACGAGAGTACCAACGTCGCCGCACTGCGAGTGTCTGGACCCCGCATTGTGTAGCGTGTGCGCACAAAGCTGAGAGGTCTTAGAACTATGTCTGGGAAGCTGACTCGAGGACTCGTGAGCCCGGAGTGACAGGAACATCCAGACTATAAAATCTAATAAATGTGTGCGGAGAGGACCAGCCCGCCGCGTCACACACTTGCTGCAGGGGAATACCTCTTGCAAGTGCAATAGATGAAGCAATCCCCCTGGTTGAATGAGCCCTGATTCCTAAAGGCGAAGTGAGCCCACGCGCCTCATAGGAGAGAGCAATAGCATCTCTCACCCAATGTGACATGGTCTGCGTAGTAGCGGCCGCCCCCGGTTGTGGCCTCCATAGCAAATAAAGAGCTGCTCTGATCTACGCCACTGGCAGGTGCGGTGGACGTAAATCCGAAGAGCACGTACTGGACATAATAGGTGAAGTTTCTCCTGCTCCGAAGCTGTAAAAGGCGGAGGACAGAAGGCTTCAAGAACAACAGGGTGCATGTTTGAAAATGGAACTTTCGGAAGATAGTTCGGGTGAGGATGTAGAATGGCCTTGACTAGCCCGGCAGGATGGGGAGACTGACAAGGCACGCAGATCCCCAATCCTCTTGAGAGAGGTAATGGCCATAAGAAAAACCATCTTAAGAGACAGAAGCCTGTCAGGCGCTGACTCTAGCGGTTCGAAAGGAGTGTCAATTAGACCTTCGAGCACGATAGATAAATCCCATGACGGGGTCGTGGCTCTAGTGGGTGGCCTCAACCGTTTAGCTCCACGAATAAAACGGGCAACTAAAGGGTGTTTTCCCGCAGTAATCCCCTCGATTGGAACGTGGCAGGCTGAGATAGCGGCCACGTACGTCCTAAGGGTACTAGGGCACAAGCCCAAGGACAACTTATCTTGCAGGAACTTCAGCACTGAAACAATTTGGCAGTGGACTGGGTCTACCTGCTTTGTCATGCACCAACTTTCAAAAACATTCCATTTGAGGGCATAAGCTTTTCTTTTTGTTTAACAAGATCTTGGAGAGTGAGAGGATTCCAGAGGAATGGAGGAGAAGTGTATTGGTGCCAATTTTTAAGAACAAGGGAGATGTGCAAAGCTGTGGCAATTATAGAGGTATAAAGCTAATGAGCCATACAATGAAGCTGTGGGAAAGAGTAGTGGAAGCTAGGTTAAGGGCAGAGGTGAGCATTTGTGAGCAGCAATATGGTTTTATGCCTAGAAAGAGTACATCAGATGCAGTATTTGCTTTGAGGATGCTGGCGGAGAAGTACAGAGAAGGTAACAGGGAGTTGCATTGTGTCTTTTTAGATTTAGAGAAAGCATATGACAGGGTGCCAAGAGAGGAGCTGTGGTATTGTATGAGAAGGTCTGGAGTGGCAGAGAAGTATGTTAGAGTAGTGCAGGACATGTATGAGAGCTGTAGGACAGCGGTAAGATGTGCTGTAGGTGTGACAGAAGAGTTCAAGGTGGAGGTGAGTCTGCATCAAGGATCGGCTCTAAGCCCCTTTTTGTTTGCTCTGGTGATGGACAGGATGACAGATGAGGTAAGACAGGAGTCCCCATGGACTATGATGTTTGCAGATGACATTGTGCTCTGTAGCGAGAGCAGGGAACAGGTGGAGGAAAATTTGGAGAGGTGGAGGTATGCTCTGGAAATCAGAGGAATGAAGGTTAGCCGCAGCAAGATGGAATACATGTGTGTGAATGAGAGGGACCCAGGAGGATCGGTGAGGCTACAGGGAGCAGAGATAAAGAAGGTGCAGGATTTTAAGTATTTAGGGTCAACGGTCCAGAGCAACGGAGAGTGTTCAAAGGAGGTGAAGAGGCGGGTACAGGCAGGTTGGAATGGGTGGAGAAAAGTGTCAGGTGTGTTGTGCGATAAAAGAGTATCAGCGAGAATGAAAGGAAAGGTGTACAGGACAGTGGTGAGACCAGCAATGCTCTACGGCTTAGAGACAGTGGCACTGAAGAAAAGACAGGAGGCAGAGTTGGAGGTAGCAGAGCTGAAGATGTTGAGGTTCTCCTTGGGAGTGACAAGGATGGATAGGATTAAGAATGAGTTTATCAGAGGGACAACCCACGTTAGATGTTTTGGAGATAAAGTCAGAGAGGCCAGATTGAGATGGTTTGGACATGTTCAGAGGAGAGATTGTGAATATATTGGTAGAAGGATGCTGAGGTTTGAACTGCCAGGCAGGAGGTCTAGAGGAAGACCAAAGAGGAGATTTATGGATGCAGTGAGAGAGGACATGAAGTTAGTTGATGTGAGAGAAGAGGATGCAGAGAATAGGGTTAGATGGAGGCAAATGATTCGCTGTGGCGACCCCTGAAAGGGAACAGCCGAAAGCCAAAGAAGAAGAGTGGAGGGAGCTCTAGCGGCTAGAATAGTGTCAATAACGCTGGCTGGGAGACCAGCTTGACTTAGTTGGTCCCGTTCAGGGGCCAAACGTGAAGGTTCCAAAGCTCCGGTCGGGGATGAAATATTGTCCCCTGCGCCTGAGACAGAAGATCCCTCCTCACTGGAATCATCCAAGGTGAGCCATCGATGAGAGATATTAGATCCGAGAACCATACTCTGGCCGGCCAACGGGGCGCTATCAGTAAGAGAAGCAAACCGTGTTGATGGACCCTCGCCAGGACTCCCGGGAGCAGAGATATTGGGCCACGTATGGGCCATCGCGTCGAGACCCAGGGGAGCTGGATGAGTCAGAGAGTAGTAGAGAGGACATTGTGCTGTCTCTTGGGAGGCAAAGAGAGGCAGCTTCCTGTTTTCGTATCGTTGCCGCGAAAGTTTGCGTTTGTGTTAGCGTTTAAATTACATACTTTTTTTTATTTATACAATAATAATATTAATAGCAACTAGTTTTTACATCTCACACTATTTGGCTTCGCCTTTTTCTGCGCTTTTTGGAGAACGCGCGAGTTTCTTTTTCTAAAAACAACAAACGGAATTCAGCTCCAAACAACTACAACTCCGACTCAGGTACGTTATCATGTCCAATATTCAGCTTGTTCAGTGTGTAGAGTGCAGGATGTTTAGACATTCTTCCTCCGTCGTTAGCGGTAATTTTATTTGTGATAGGTGTGTGTTAGTGAGCACTCTGACGGAGAAGATATCAGCGTTAGAGGAGCGCATCCAGACTTTAGAGAGGGTTAGAGAGCGCGAGAGCAGTGTTATTCCTGTAGCGGACAGTCTGGGTGCCGCAGGCGGAGATAACCAGCCCCCGACTCCGGCATTAGAGCCCTCACAGCGGGGCGAGTGGGTGACGACTCGGCGGCATACTCGTTCAGCCAAAGCTAACGCTAAGGCTAGCCCACCGGAGCACACCTCTTCTGCGCTTCACGTGTCCAACAGGTTTGCTCTCCTCAGTGATGCACCCACTGAGAAACCTGAAAGAGCTCTGGTTATAGGAGACTCTATAATGAGACATGTGAAATTAGCCAGGCCTTTAGGGGCGCCAGCGGCAGTGGTTAGGTGTATCCCGGGAGCCAGAGCACCGGACATAGCAGGTAATCTTAGGGCTCTAGGACAGCACAGGTTCTCTAAGATAGTGGTACATCCTGGAGCTAACGATATACGCCTTCGTCAGTCAGAGGTTAGTAAGAATAACTTTATAGAGGTGTTTAAATTAGCGAAGGCGATGTCCGATGGAGTAGTATGCTCTGGTCCCATCCCAATGAGACGTGGTGACATAACTTACAGCAGGTTATGGTCGCTGAACCGCGGGATGTCCAGGTGGTGCTCCGAAAACAACGTGGGCTTTATTGATAATTGGAAGACCTTTGAGGGCAAAGCTGGCCTGTTAGGGCGGGACGGTGTCCATCCCACTCGGGAAGGTGCTGCTCTCATTTCTTGTAGTATAGCTCATAGTCTTAGAAAAGGCCTAGTTAATCGGTGACAATCCAGAGCCCAGGCCAGGGAGCAGACAGACAGGCTAACCCAACCATCTGCTAACTGCATAGAGTCGTCACTCAGGGTTCACTCTATTGAGACTGTGTCTGTTCCCCGAGCTAAAATCAAATTTAGAAAGACTCAGAAAGTCTGTTTTAGTAATTTAATTAGCATAAAGACCACAAACTTGGATCAGACTGAATGCGCAGCCGGCACCTCTGATCTGAAGCTAGGACTGTTAAATATTAGATCTCTCGCATCTAAAGCAGTTATAGTTAATGAAATTATCACAGATCAGGAGTTTGATATACTCTGTTTAACAGAAACCTGGATTAAACAGGACGAGTATGTAGCTCTAAATGAAGCTAGTCCTCCTGGATACAGCTACATACACCAGCCTCGGTTAACTGGTAGAGGACGAGGCGTCGCAGTTATTCACAATGATAATTTGACTATTGTACAAAAACACGGACACAAATTTAATTCATTTGAAATTCTTTATAGTAACATAAGTGTATTTAACTATATTAAGTCAGCTCAGTCGATCCCGCTAATTGTCATTTACAGACCTCCAGGGCCGTACTCGGAATTTCTTAGTGAATTTGCAGATTTCCTCTCAAACCTAGTCGTTTCTGTAGACAAAGTGTTAATTGCTGGAGATTTTAATATTCATTTTGAAAACCCAGAAGACCCTCTGAGAACTGCATTTATGTCTATACTGGACTTGGTAGGAGTAAATCAGTGTGTAGTAGGACCCACTCATAAAGCAGGTCACACTTTAGATTTAATAATATTATTTGGATTAAGTATAAGAAATTTATTCACAATACCACTATCTGAAGTTATCTCAGATCACTATCTTGTCTCAATTCAAGTGTGTCACAATAATAATGTACACACAGCGCCGCGCTACCGTATGAAACGTACATTTACATCAACTACCAAACAGAGTTTTATCAGTAATCTCCCAGAGTTCCCAACTTCGATTAGATCACCGTCTGACCCCACAGAACTCGATCAGGCGACTGAATATTTAGAGTCGACATTTCGCTATACCCTAGATAATGTAGCTCCAGTCAAAAGAAAAATTATTAGAGATAAAAAACTTGCTCCCTGGTATAACGATCACACGCACACTTTAAAACAGACCGCTCGGAAATTAGAACGTAAATGGCGTCAAACTAAATTACTAGTATTTCAAATAGCATGGAAGGAGAGCATCCTGAACTATAGAAAAGCTCTTAGTGTAGCTAGATCAACATATCTCTCCACTCTTATAGAAAATAACAAAAATAATCCTAGATTCTTATTTAATGCTGTAGCCAAATTAACCAGAAATAAGACCACTGCAGAAATCTCCACAACAACATCATGCAATAGTGAGGACTTCATGAACTTTTTTAATAATAAAATTGTAAATATTAGGCATAAAATTGAGGTTTTGAAACCGAACAATGTAATTGATGCAGATGTTAATCTAGCCATGTCAGACCAGAACCTAGAATACTTTACTACCCTTGAAGAGAATGAACTAATTTCACTCATCTCTTCTTCAAATTCATCAACCTGTATATTAGATCCTGTACCGACACATTTTCTTAAACAGATAGTACCAGCAATAATAGAACCCCTGTTGAGAATAATTAATTCTTCACTCAGCATTGGATATGTTCCAAAATATTTTAAATTAGCAGTTATCAAACCAATAATTAAGAAACCTGACCTCGACCCCTGTCAGCTGTCCAGTTACAGACCAATATCAAACCTCCCCTTTATCTCTAAGATCCTGGAAAAGATAGTAGCGGAGCAGCTATGCTCATATATACATAGAAATGGCATACATGAACTGTATCAGTCAGGATTTAGGCCTCATCACAGTACAGTGACAGTGCTCGTTAAAGTAGTAAATGACATTCTATTGGCCTCTGATCAGGGTTGTGTAACTATGCTTGTATTACTTGACCTCAGTGCAGCTTTTGACACTATTGATCACGCTATTCTTCTTCACAGATTAGAAAATGTAGTGGGAATTAAGGGTACAGCCCTCTCCTGGCTCAGATCCTATCTGACCCATCGTTATCAGTATGTAGACTTAAATGGTGATTATTCTGCATGTTCTCTAGTGGAGTTTGGCGTTCCGCAGGGTTCAGTTTTAGGTCCACTGCTTTTTTCCCTTTACATGCTTCCCCTGGGCAACATAATCCGTAAGCATGGTATTAGTTTTCATTGTTATGCTGACGATAGACAGTTATATGTCTCAGCAAAACCTGATGAGAAAAAACAGCTTACTAAAATTGAGCAATGTGTGCAGGACATAAGAAATTGGATGCTAATTAACTTCCTTCTGCTAAATCCGGATAAGACAGAAGTTCTAGTCATAGGACCGCATACAGCTAGGAGTAAAATTTTAGATCACACCGTAACTTTAGATGGCCTTTCTGTTCCATCAAATGCAACAGTGAAAGACCTTGGTGTGATTATTGATTCCAGCCTTTCATTTGAAGCACATGTAGATAATATTACCAGGATAGCATTCTCTTACCTCAGAAATATTGCCAGAATAAGAAATTTATTGTCGCTAAACGACGCAGAAAAACTAGTTCATGCTTTTATCACCTCTAGGTTGGACTATTGTAATGCCTAACTGTCTGGTTGTTCAGCTAGATGCATAAATAAGCTTCAGCTATTCCAGAATGCAGCAGCGAGAGTCCTCACCAGAACCAGAAGATATGAGCACATCACCCCTATCTTATCTTCACTCCATTGGCTCCCTGTGAAATTTCGCATTGATTTTAAAATACTACTCTTGACATATAAAGCATTAAATGGTCTCGCGCCGCAGTACCTGAGCGAACTGCTAGTGTCTTACGATCCGCTACGCCTACTTCGATCAAAGGATGCAGGCTGCTTGTCAGTACCGCGTATTATGAAAAATACAGCTGGGGGCAGAGCTTTTTCTTACAAAGCCCCAAAGTTATGGAATAGTCTTCCAAATAGTGTTCGGGACTCAGACACAGTCTCAGTGTTTAAGTCCAGGCTAAAAACCTATTTATTTAGCCAAGCATTTTTATAAATAGATTTTCCATAGGTAAAGGAGCAGATCTGGGGGACTCATGGACGTAGAGTATTATGGTGAACTGGTATGTTTGGATGCTGTCCTCCTCACTCTCATTGATCACTCAGGTTTGCTGACGGTGAGGTGATTGTTTGCTTTACATGTCAGGAAGCCCTCATGTTTGTGTTTCCTTCTGGCTCTCCCTTTTAGTTATGCTGTCATAGTTAGTCCTGCCGGAGTCTCTGCTTGCACTCTACAGTTAATATACATTCACATTATACATTGTGTGACTGTGACCATACCTAACTGCCATCTCTCCTCTTCTTCTCTTTCCGCCCCTCTTTCTTTTTCCTCTCTCCTCCTGTCCCCTCCTTTCACTCTTTCTCTCTCTCTCTGTCGAGCTACACATGTCGTTCCTGAGCTGCCAGTGATCCAGACTCCCTCTGCCCTCCGGACCTGTCTGACCCATCCTGGTGCCCCGCTTCTGGCTGAAGATCTCGTCACATGGATGCCCCGTGTGTCTCTCTGGGATGCGTCTGGTGTCTGGGAATGATTTTCTCTACCTAGAAAATGGTTCTGGCCTTGACTGGTGTTGGCAACTGTTTCTCTGGGGACTTGACAGTTCGATAGTTCATGACTGGAACTTCTTACAAGTCTACCTGGGTCTTCAATAACTACCTGGACTCCATATTAACATCAATTAACATCAGCTATTATAGCTGAACTGCCTCCCACCCTACACACTGTATAAATGCAGATCATTTACTGCTTTCTGTTTCACCCAAATGAGGATGGGTTCCCTGTTGAGTCTGGTTCCTCTGAAGGTTTCTTCCTATTACCATCTCAGGGAGTTTTTCCTTGCCACTGTCGCCCTCGGCTTGCTCACCAGGGACAAACTGACCATTTTGATTCAAACAAATTCACATTTCATACAAACTTAAATAATTCTTTTGACTATGTAAAGCTGCTTTGCGGCAATGAAAATTGCTAAAAGCGCTATACAAATAAAATTGAATTGAATTGAATTGAATAAATAGGAGTGAACCAGAAACATTCCTCAGATCTTTTGTCTTTTAGACTGCTTTGTTGTGTTTTGCTCTTTCGGAAGGCGATCTCCACACTTTCTGCTTCGAGTGTTTGGGGGAAAATCACGCTCTCCTCAGGCTTCGGGGAGAGTGTGAGCATTGTGACCTCCTCCCGATTTTAAAGTACTTCTTTGCGCCTTCTTTAAAGAGCAGCCGCGGCGTTTTTTTTGGGATCACGCGCAGATCTGGCAGATGTGCATGAGTCGGAGTCTCCCCTCATTTCTCTCGCGCTATCGCTTTTTTCCCGTCCACTTGTCAAGCGTGCTCCATTGCTTTTTTGAATAGACAGGAGAGACATCCTCTCTTGCTTTTGTGAAGATGGAAATTGAAACCCGAAAGCACCTCAGAGCGCTCGTCTAGTGACGATAGAGTTTATGATGAGTTACTTGAAGTAGTAACGCGTGCGGTCAAGTGGCTGCAAATCGACTGGCTGCAGCAGCGAGCTTCCATGGCGGTTTCGCAGGGTTACCAGGCTGACCTGCTGAAAGACTTGACCAATGGCGGGGCTCTTGATGATTGAATTATGCCGAGCCACAGATTTGTCTCTTCGTGCAACAAAGCAGACGGCCCATGCTATCAGCTGTTCTAGGGCTGGGATGGTTCCTGCGGAGAGGCACTTGTGACTGAATCTCACGGGCATCAAGGTTAAGGATCATGCATTTCTCCTTTATGTTTGGTGACACTGTTAACTCGGTCGCCTCTAGGTTCAAGGGGTGAAGCTAGCTTTCATAAAATTCCTTCCCCGCTGTGCTCAAGAGTCGGGACTGTCGGCCACGCAGTCCAGATCGGGTCTGACTCTCTGTGAAACCAAAAAGGGCGCATCTGCTGACTCTGGAGTTACAGAAGTTGCTGGGAATAGGGGCCATAGTACATGTTCCCCTACCAGACAGAGAGTCAGGCCACTACAGTCTGTATTTCTTGGTTCCCAAGAGGAATGGGGGGCTGCGTCCAACTTTAGATCTTCGCTAGCTGAACCGCTATCTGGAAAAATACAGGTTCAAAATGTTGACTGTCAAAGTGATTGTTTTGTGACAATTGATCTGAAGAATGCATACTTTCATATAGAAATATTGCCACAACACAGGTAGTTCCTGAGGTTCGCTTTCGGGTAGCTGGAGAGGTCATCTTCTCGCATGGCACATCAATTGCCTCGAAATGATGTCTCTATTTCTGGCCCTAAAGCACTTTCTCCAGCAGTTGAGAGGCTACCATGTACAAGTGCGGGTGGACAACACTATGGTAGTCTCGTATATAAATCACCAGGACAGACTGCGCTTGCGCCGCTTGAACAAGCTAGGGCACCAGGTTCTGCTTTTGTCACAGGACAAGTTCCTGTCCCTCAGGGCGATTTACATTATAGGGCATATGAATGTGGGAGCAGATTTGCTGTCCACACAAGCTGTGACACACAGAGAATGTAGTCACCCCAAAGTAGTCAGTCAAATCTGGGAGAGATTTCATGTAGCAGAGGTGGACCTCTTTGCCTCGCAAGAAACAGCACAATGTCCCCTTCACTACTCTCTGACTTTTCCAGCTTTCCTGGGTCTGGACGCCATGGCCCATACGTGGCCCAGATTATTCCTTTATGCGTTCCCCTGATAGCTCTGCTTCCGGCAGTCCTAGCAAGGGTCCGTCAACAGGGTTTGCGCCTCTTACTGAAAGCGCCCCATTAGCTAACCAGAGTGTGGTTCTCGGATCTAATATCTCTCCTCGACAGCTCACCGTCGGTGATTCCAGTGAGAAGGGATCTTCTGTCTCTGGCACAGGGGACAATATTTCCTCCCCGGTCCAACCTCGGGAACCTTCACGTCTGGCCCCTGAAGAGAACCAATTAAGAGATGCTGGTCTTCCAGCCAGTGTAATCAAAACTATTTTAAATGCTAGGGCTTTCTCCACTAGAAGAACTTATGCCCTCAAATGGAGTGTATTTGAAAGTTGGTGCATGGCATAACATGTAGACCCAGTCCTATGCTGAATTGTTTCAGTGCTGGAGTTTCTGAAAGAAAAGTTGTCCTCGGGCTTATGCCCTACTACTCTCAGAACGTACATAGCCGCTTGTCATGTTCTGACCAACGGGGTTTCTGTGGGAAACATCCTTTAGTTGCCCGTTTTATTCGTGAAGCTAAACGGTTTAGGCGGTTCAAAGCGACGGTCCCTTCTTAAGCACTTATTGTGCTTGAAGGTCCTTTCAAGCCACTAGAGTCAGCGCCAGCCAGGCTTCTGACTCTCAAGATGTTTTTTCTAACGGCCATTACTTCCTTGAAAATAACTGGAGATCTGCAGGCTTTGTCAGTCTCCCAATCCTGACTAGACTTTGCCCCTGGGCTAGTCAAAGCTATTCTGCATCCTCATCCAAACTATTTTCCGAAAGTTCCATTCTCAACCATGCACCCATTTGTTATCGAAGCATTCTGTCCTCCGCCTTTAAGTAAGACTTAACTTACTCTGTCCAGTACGTGCTCTTTAGATTTATGTCCACCGCATTAGCCAATGGCGTAAGTCAGAGCAGCTTTCCATATGCTATGGGGGCCGCAACAGTGGGGCAGCCGCCACTGTCACATTGGGTGAGAGATGCTATTGCCCTAGCCTACAAGGCGCATGGTCACACTTCGCCTCTAGGAATCAGGGCTCATTCGACCAGGGGGATTGCCTCATCTATTGCACTGTCAAGAGGAGTCCTCTTGCAGCAATTGTGTGATGCAACAGGTTGGTCCTCTCCGCACGCATTTGTTAGATTTTATAGTTTGGATGTTCATGCTACTCCAGGCTCACAGGCCCTCGAGTCGGCCTTCCAGAGCTAGGTCTGAGTCCTCCTTGGCTATTGTGTGCACACGCAACACAACCCTGGGGGTCCAGACTGCAGTGTGGCAGTGTTGGTATTCTTGCAGCATCGAGTGTAGCTTTTAAAAGGGAACGTCTCGGGTTACTTTGCTGTAACCCTGTTCCCTGAAAAAACGGAAAAGAGATGCTGCGCTCTAATGCTGCACTGCTTGCGTGACTGGATGTCCTTTCAGACAAAATTGATCTAAGGAATGTTTCTGGTTCACTCCTATTTATAACCTGCAGGTGCACTTTATTAGATGATGTCACCTGACCGAGGTTATATAAGCCAAAAAAAATAGCATATTTAATACACATGCTTCACAACTGGCAACACAAAAAGATGTTCCCATAGCGTTTTCACGCAGCATCTTGTTCCCGCTTTTTCAGGGAACAGGGTTACAGCAAAATAACCCTAGACGTTTTTGTTGTTATGTAATTACCTCATTCCATATGTGTTATTTTATAGTTTTGAAATCCCCAGCATTGTTGTAGAATGTAGAAAATAAATCACTAAACAAAAACAAAGAAATTTGCAACTGACCCCAAAACTTGAATGTATTGTAGTGTTTTACCGCCAGAAAGGATGTTGGAGAGACGAGTGAGCTTAATTGCTGCCCAATGAAATGGCTGGGAGTACTTTATTTAACACAGCACTGGTATAGCATGAACAACACATTCACACAAGAACCACATCCAATTTAGCCTTAGCATAAACCCGGAGCACATTCATCAGGTCACACACACTCCACACACAAACATGGCCGAAGCCACTAACCCAAGCACCCTTCCCCAACATGGTGAACACATAGCAACCCCTCCCGCAAAGCATGATGGTTATTTTATCAATTAACTCAATTTGTTACCTGTTGAAACAGTCTTTTATCATTATTGATAATTCACTCTAAGCTGCATGAAGGGATAAATTGAAAGCCATGATTTTCGATTCTTTACAATAAACATAATTCTCCCACAAGACTCAAGGCTTTACTTATTGCATTACTGGATAAATCAACATTTTTAACTAATCTCTTGTATAATTAAATGAATGAATGAATTAATGACGTACTGTACATTTTTAGCAACCACTTGTCTCCACCTCCTGATATAATTGATATGACCTTTATTTGAAGCTAAAGTCACTTTCAAAATGTTTTACATTTTCAAAAACTCTATTTTGGTTTGTATTGTAGACATTAGTGTTTATATCAGAAATACAAACTTTTATCCCAGTACCTCTGTAAAGAAATCATATTGTAAGAAATAATGGTGACTGAAGCTGTTTAATAATCACTGGCTCAGTGACGGCACCAAAGCAAATTTGAACATGATCATATTTGACATTGTTATTTAGGAATTAGATCGTATGTCTGTTTTTTAAAAAAAAAGCTGAAATCGTGCAGCTTTAATTCATTGTTATACACTTTTGAGCTGTTAAAGGGGTCATATGGGCCTACATGCACTTTTTTAAGCTGTTTAGACTGAACTGTGTGTTAGGAGAGTGCGTACACAACCACTCTACGATGATAAAGAGCCGCCCAGTGGTTTTTTTTTTCATTTATTAAAATAAAATGCCCCTTCTGAAATCAGGCCAATCGCAAATGCCTGTCGATGTGATGCCACACCGACAGAGACCGCTCCTACTATAGTTGATTGACACTGGTGTTTAAGCAAAGACCCGCCCCGAGTGAGAAGAAGCTGTCAGCCATTGTTTTTCGCTGCTGGAGCAAAATGTTGCCTAAGCGAGTGTGTTGTACAGTTGGTGGGTGTAATAGCTAACACAGCAGTCGTCATTTACTACGGACATCTGAGCCGCTGAGGACGCAGTGGCTGAATTTTGTTTTTGAAGCTAATGTCCCCGCGCTATCTACCTAAACACGTTCATGTTTGCGCTAATCATTTTTCACCAGACTGCTTTATAAACGCGGGTCAATATAAAGCAGGTTTTGCTAGGAAGCAGCTCCTAAAAAATGGATCTGTACTAACGCTTCGTGTTCCTGCTTCATCTTCACCAGGCTCAGTGAGTAATTTCTTTTTCTATGAGTCTTTGCAGATCGCCTTTTCTAATAATCACGAAGAATGTGGAGTGTAAGTTAACTTATACTCTCATAGAACATGGTTATGGCTTCTTCTCTGTGTACATCCGTCTCTATATAATCCCTAATCGCCCGTTTATAATAAACAATGCATTAAAGTGATTGTTTAGTTGCAAACTATGTACGTAGTCGGAAAACTATATTATGCCCACCTTTGTAACGTTAGATGGTTTATAACGATGTCTGTCAAAGATTAAGAAGTCATGTAAACACATCAGTAAACACATCGCGTCCGTATCTCTCTCAGTAAACTTCTCCGCTTTTGTTGTCGTTGCTCGCGGCAGCGCAACAGCCCTTTAATTCATGCCCATACAGTGATGAGAAAGACAAATTGAGTCGATGCATGTCCATTCTTTTAATTTCTGCGTTGTCAGGCGATATTACAAACTTCCGCGAAGGTTCCGTACTTAAATCAAACCAAAAGCTACTGAAGAAAACAGGCTCAGGCTCTATATTCCAGCGTTTTCCAGTTTGGACTGCATTACCCACAAAGCACTGCGTTGTGGGCAATGCTTTGTGGGTAATGCAGTCCAAAGCATTGCCCGCACTGGACTACACGCCCGTGGCTATACCCCACGTGTGTTGTGAAGACACGCCCCACAGAACTGGGGGGGGGGCTCAGCAGAGGTCATGAGCATTTAAAGGAGCATGTACTGAAACAGGTTGCTAAGAACAGAGCTAGTTTTTACCAGGTAAAAGTTTTGTTTTTTTACACAACCATTGAGAGTTTTTAATTAAAGTATATTACAAACTTTTCATTAGGACCCTAAAGAATCCCATATTAACATTTAATGAAAAATGGGTCTGGATGGCCCCTTTAATGAAATAAAAGCTAATCTGGTGGCATTCGGATACATTAGAATACCCTGTGACCCATAGAAACATCTATTCTCCAAATTAAAAACTCTGTGACTGTCCTAAATGACAAACATATAATGAGGGTGAAGTGTTTATAAAGATGATAAAGTGGTTAGTTGTGTTATTTTCAGCAAAGTTCACTAATGAAACAATATGAAATAAAGTAATACCTTCGATGTGCATCCTGTTCTTGGTTTGAGTCGGTAAAGCTTCATTTTCGTTGTAATTAACTCAGATTGCGCAAAAAGTGTGTGATGCTGAGCTACTTGAGTGCTGCGCTCCTAGAGGGCTGTGATTGGTTGAATGGTGAGGTCGCATCTGATTGGCTAAAGAGTGTGAGTGACCCATGCTGCTGCCAGCAACGTCTCAAAAATAGACACACAAAACACAGTTATCCATCTGTGAGTTATAGATTAGGCATTTGTGAAACTGAATGATATTATGAATGTATATTTATTTTGTGCATAGGAGTTGTTTTTTTTTTGTTAATATATTTTATTCGTGCATGTGAGTTGGGTTTCACGCATGTAAACTAGGATAAGCATGTGTGCATCGTGTCTTTTGTGTGGATTATTAATCAGAACTATTTTGCTTCCATACATACAGTACAGGGGTCAGTAAAATACAAGTCAAAAAAATGCACCATGTTGTACTTTATTTATACAAGTTTACCTTATTTATTTAAATTACCAAAACAACTATATTTGTAACATTGGAAATCTTGTTTGATTTATTATTTTTTTTACGTTTTTTTAGGATTGTACTCTAATACCATAAAAAAAAAGGATTGTATTTTGTATCATACTTGTACTATTCTGTGGCACAATTCTTCAGGTTATCTTCAGTCGCAGGTTTCGTCCAATCAGCAGTAAAAATGTAATTCGCAAACCACACCTACCTTTTCGCTTGCTGATTCTTACTGCTGGACTTGGACTGTCACTCAAAATATACATAAAGTACTGCAGCCACACAGACATTTAGATGTAATGTATTTTCATTTAAGGATTCATTTCAGGATTGTACAGCACTTTGGTCAACTAAGTTGTGTTAAATGCGCTTTAAAAAAAAATTGACTACACTTGATAGTACTTCTTATGTTTTTAATATTTTAATATATATTATTTCCAATATTGTGTTTTTTTGTTTTCAGTTTTGTTATTTTGTTTTGCACTTCCTGGTCAGGGTAGAAAATACTTTCTAAACGTAAACCATTATTTTATGGGACTCACAACACAACATCTAGCTTGTATCTGTCATGAGTGTTACATCGCCGTGGGCGGATAAAGGGCAGGCATAAACGCAAAGGGCTCTTGTCAGATAACCAGAGTCTTTTATTGACAACCAAAAAAACAATACTTCCCCAAAACTAAATAACCAAAATACCACCTACGGAGGCTTAACAAACACATAGGCTCTCTAAACTTCACTCACTCTGGTTCTTCACAGATAATACACTCAGGTTCTTTTGACCTAACACACATTCACAATCTTTGTACCCACAGTCACACACACAGTCAGGATCCTTATATCTAACACAAATCTAACACCCAGGTTCTCTATCCATACCGTTACACACACATAACCTCACTAAACATACACACACACTTCCTCACTAAACATACACAGAGACTTCTAAGCCTGGTACACACTCTTGCACTCCCATGAGCAACATCCCACATACTCATTTACTTTACATTTAGGCATTTGGCAGACGCTCTTATCCAGAGCGACTTACATTTTTATCCCATTACACATCTGAGCAGTTGAGGGTTAAGGGCCGCGCTCAAGGGCCCAACAGTGGCAACTTGGTGGTTGTGGGGTTTGAACCTGGGATCTTCCGAACCGTAGTCCAATGCCTTAACCACTGAGCTACCCCTGACCCCACGTACTCCTGCTCCTACAAGCGACACACGCACATCTGCGCTCCTACGAGCGACACACACACACCTGCACTCCTACGAGCGGCGTACCACACATTCACACCCTTTCGAACGACACACGCACACCCAGGCTTAGAACAAAACATAACTTAAAACCTAAAAACAAAAGGACAGAAGACACAAAAAACAGTACTCAGATCATACACAAGTTAAAGTAAATACACATATCTACATATAACAGAGCCCAAGCCTTCAGAGCCAGTTTAAACATAAATTCCCTAATAAGCAAAATACAAACCAAATGCCCACTAGACAGTCTTAATGCTCGACCGAGTTTCTCAGAACTAACAGCTTTTTATAACGTCTCTAATGAGCCACCTCGGCTCAGGTAAAGCTTCATCATCACCTGACCGAGGTGCCTTCTGGGAAACTGGGTCTTCCAACAGAACTACAAACACGGCCACAGTGCCCTCTAGGGGCAGTCCTCGACAGTATCAAGAATATTTCAGTGGCATTTTGCTTAAAGCGATTTTTATTAAGCTTCCAAAACACAAAAAGCATCACAAATGTACAGGAAAATTTTGTAATAACATACCAAAATGATCTGTTCTACTAGAACCATCTGTTCTACTTTGAACATTATGATAGCTGGCAGGAATACATGATGGAGTCGCAATCTATACAGTTGGTCTACAATTCAAAACCAGTAGCTTTGGGAATGTTGGTCTGGTTGAAGCGGGGAATGCGCTCATCGAGGAGCACTCCCATCTCTAGCAGAACGCTTATGGGAATCGGGCGAGCATTTCGGGAGACGTATACTTTCTCCAACTGTGCGTCCATGGGAGTGGGCTGGTACTCCATACACAATGAACCAGTCAAAGCAGGGATGCACTTTACTATCACTTTATAATACAGTGTTCCATGATTGAGGGAGCAGGTATCTTGCGTCAGTCCAGATTTCAGTTTAATCTTGCATTCTCCAAGTAAGTCATCATTCCAGCCGCTGTCTTCATCCCACACCTGCAATGTCACACTTTTGAACTGATTAAGGTCATCGTTGTCAAAACTGAAATCATAGTTCCATGTTGGCTGGTTTCTGTTCCAGACAACAGGGGTCTTTCCAGCGAAGATGTTATCATTGCGGAAAATCTTGACATATGCATCTGCCTCATTACCAAAGAAATCTCCAAATAAACCTGTGGCCCTAATTGCAGTTACAGTAACCTTAGCATATCCTTTCTGTGTGGGGCAACAGTTGAAGGCCACACCCGGGTTGTTGTGGCAGGTGCAGCTGCACGGTTCCTTAGGGTTGGACTTCCGACCGGCCTTACATGGGCTTGAGCAGTCTTTAATTAGAGCCCTCTGTACAATGTAGTCCTTGATGGCTTTGCGTAGATTCTCTCTGATATTTTCCTTTTCCTCTAACTTGTGAAGAGGCTCAAGTGAGTAGGAGATCACATCAGGGTGAGCAGGCACAGATGAGACCCACTGCTCGTAGGCCTTTGGGTCAGTATTGGATGAGAAGAGCAGGTCGATGTTCTCATTGTGGCCACCAATCACATTGGTTTCCCTTTTGGAGGTGATAAAAGAAATGTTTTGTAATAACATAGGATTTTATATATGTTTGTATTTTTTAGCTAGCTAAAATAAGTGTTCATTTGGCCCACTTGTTAGTTTGTTATTAGTTACAAAGCATGTGTGTGAGAGAGAGAGAGAGATAGAGAGAGAGAGAGATGAGCTGTACAAACCTCTCATTAAAGCTGCAAGCAAAGCTCTTTTCATTCAAAACTTTCTGCTTCAAACGTTTGCAGTGATTAGCCTTATTCTGAAAATCTGCAGAAGGTCCTTTTCTGGGGGTAACTTCTATGTCCAGACACATCTTCACCTCGTCCACACTCAGACCCTGAAGGGATGCTTGGCACGCCTTGATGCTGGTCACAGATCGAACCTCTCCACCCAGAGTCACCTGCATACAATCATAATTTGTCCAATAAACAAAAGCACACTCATATTCACCCTAAAAATGTAAAGTTTTATTGATTGTTCAATAATAAAAACTAATAAACTTTAAAAGTCGATTGGAAAAGGCTGCATCGGATTCCATGGAGACCTTTTATAATATTCACCTGTCTGAAATAATGAGTTCCAAACTTGTCAATGAAGTCAAAATATCTCTGCTTTGTTTTTTCCCCATAACATTTAGGAAGACCTCTGAGTTCCTTAAGTAGCTCTGGGTGCATGACTGGAGTGCTTGAAACTCTATAGCTAGGAGACAGACCATAAAGTAGAACTCAAATAAATTTTAAATTGTGTTGTAAAATTAAATTTAAGTCAACATGAAACATCATGACCTACCTGTAGTATCCACAGGAGACAGAATGGGTGGCAAAGCTGAACTTGTCTTCTTTGGTTTTCTTCATTGAATATTCAGCCAGCTTGGAGTGACTGCCTACAATTATTTCTGACTGCTTGACCATTATTTGCAAATCTGACTTCCAGTCGTTTTCAATAGAGGAGGTGCTGGAGTTGATCAGGTCCTCACTTGAGTGGTAGACAGAGCTGGACAACTTCATATTGCACGACTGTGGTCTCCAGTCTACGACAGAAACAGGAAGCTTCTGCTCTTTACCTCCTATGTTGGAGTTTTTACACAGTGTGCAGGTCTCATCCTTCTTAAGCCAGACGCTCATATCAAAGACGTAGGCTCCTTTCCGTTGCATTTTGGTGATGTCAAAGCCTTCTCCTGCTAGGTCAAATCCTGGAATGAACTCTGCATTGGCACACTGAGAATGATGGGCCTTGATGCATTGCTGGCTGGTTGGAGCGAGCGTTGTGGCAAAGACGACCCCAATCAGAAGTGTCCGCAGCATGGCTGGCTTTGGGGTAAGTCCTGTTTTTGGGTTAAAATAATTTATCTTTATAATTATCAAATAATTGGAGTTACATCACAGCATAGATTTAGTGTAGTTACACTAGTTTCTATTGGGTTTTGCATTTATAATAAAATTTGGCTCTGTTTAATATTGTAAAAAGTTTTGACGATTTAATTAACATTTGTGAAACTTTAAAACTTATATTCCAAAAATGTTCCATTCCTCATTTTTTCTTTTGATTTTGAAGCTCTGGATTGCAGTTCCAGAATCTAAAAAGAAAAATCCGGAAATCACATTGTATGATTTTTTTAAAGAATTTATTTGTCAATTACTGTCAAATAAGTATTTGATCACTCGCTTATCAGCCAGATTTCTGACCTTTAAAGACCTGTTATTTTGCTTTTAAATAGTCCAGCTACACTCTGCTTATGATTCTAAATTAGTAGCCCCTGTTTGAGGTGTTTAAGGAAAGGACCCATTAAACCCTATCTTTAATGGTCTGAATGAGGGAAGGAGGTTTTTGCCCTATATGTCACAATACATGGCCCCATTCATCCTCTCCTTAATACAGTGCAGTCGTCCTGTCCCCTGTGCAGCCCCATGCTTCACTGTAGGTATTATTGGGACATTCTTCTTCCTTCAAACACGGTGAATGCAGTTAAGACCAAAAAGTTCTACTTTGGTCTCATCTGACCACAGGACTTTCTCCCATGACTCCTCTGGATCATCCAGATGGTCCATGGCAAACTTCAGACGGGCCTGGACATGGGCTGACTTAAGCAGGGGAACCTTCCGTGCGATGCAAGATTTTAAACCATGACGTCTTAGTGTATTACTGATGGTAGCCTTGGAAACGATGGTCCCAGCTCTCTTCACGGCATTGACCAGCTCCTCCCGTGTAGTTCTGGGCTGATTCTTCACCATTCTTAGCATCATTGATACCCCATGTATCTATTTAGACTTTGGCTGATTGTGGGGTGCACAGGTGTCTTTATGACAGCTAACCACCTCAAACAGGTGCTACTGATTTAGAATCATGAGCAGAGTGTAGCTGGACTATTTAAAAGCAGAATAACAGGTCTTTAAGGGTCAGAAATCTGGCTGATAAGCAAGTGATCAAATGCTTATTTGACACAGTAATTCACAAATTCAATTCAATTCAATTCAATTTTATTTGTATAGCGCTTTTAGCAATTTTCATTGCCGCAAAGCAGTTTTACACAATCAAAAGAATTATTTAAGTTTGTATGAAATGTGAATTTGTATGAATCAAAATGGTCAGTTTGTCCCTGGTGAGCAAGCCGAGGGCGACTGTGGCAAGGAAAAACTCCCTGAGATGGTAATAGGAAGAAACCTTGAGAGGAACCAGACTCAACAGGGAACCCATCCTCATCTGGGTGAAACAGAAAGCAGTAAATGATCTGCATTTATACAGTGTGTAGGGTGGGAGGCAGTTCAGCTATAATAGCTGATGTTAATTGATGTTAATATGGAGTCCAGGTAGTTATTGAAGACCCAGGTAGACTTGTAAGAAGTTCCAGTCATGAACTATCGAACTGATAGTATCAAATAAATTGTTAAAAAATCATACAATGTGATTTCCAGATTTTTCTTTTTATATGCGGTCTCTCACAGTGGAAATACACCTACAGGTATGCTGAAAATTGTAGACCCTCCATGATTGATTATATATATACACACACACACACACACACACACACACACACACACATACACACACAACAGCTTCAACTCTTCTGGGAACGTTTTCCACAAGGTTTAGAAGTGTGCTGTGTGAATTTGTGCCCAGAATCAGCATATATGTAGTTTTAAAAACAAATTGTAAAAACACCATTAAAAAGGAAAAGTAATTCAGATTTAAAAGTCATTTCACTTACCGTGATGTGTGTGAGAGCAAATATAATCTGCACTTTACAGAGGTCTTCTTACTGAACCTTTTACAACCTGTAAAATGTTCCCTTTTAGTTCTGCATCTTGTATTTATACACATGCCTGACACGGGGCAGGACCATTAATCAGTCTATAAATAGGTCTATAAACTGGAAGAGGTCTGAAAAAAGTGTGGTACAATATGTGTAGCAGAGTCTTTCAGCAGAGCCCTCTGAAGGACGTAGTTCTTAATGGCATCGCACAGATTTTCTCTGGTGTTTTTTCTTTAGCTGCAACTTGTGAAGGAACTCAATCAAGTTGGAGATCACTTCAGGGTGAGCAGGCAGAGATGAGACCCACTGCTTGTAGGCAATCACAGTGCCTTCACAGTGCAATATGTGAAAAAGCCTTTATCTTACCTTTGTGATATAATGACTATACTCACCAGTCATCTAATCCATCAATGAGACTTTAGCATGTGATCCTTAGCTCATAATTGTTCATTGTGTTCACCTGAACTTTGTTATACTCAGCAGATCAGTCATTAGGTTGACTTCAGTGCACATCTCATTATGATTTGCCTATTTACTCATTAGCATATACAGATTATTTAATAGTAGTTTAATGGACAATCATTTGTCTTTGTGTTTGTGCAGTACTTATGTTTCTCTAAGAATTATTAAGTAGCAAAGAGAAAATACAGTAGCTAGTAAAGGCTTGATGCTTTTTAAAACTGAACCAATAAATAATTTTAAGAATATAAAAAGATGTTGTATTGCAACATAAAGGCAGCATGGTGGGTTAGAGGTTAGCACTGTCGCCGGGTTTAATTCCCCATGGAGTTTGCATGTTCTCCCTGTACTTGGTGGGTTTTCTTTGGGTTTTCTTTGGGTTTTCTGGTTTCCTCTTATAGGTTAAAGACATGCAGATTAGGCTAAGTGCCGTGACCTAATTGCCTGTAGTGTGTGAATGCGTGTGTGAGTGATGAATGTGTGGGTATTAAAATGGAAATAAATACAGTGATTGCCATTGGCCCCCCTTGGCCCCAGCAGGTGTGTGAAGGGCAGGGCATCTTAACCTGGCATGGCTGATGGCACAGTATCATCTAAGGACCTTGGGCTTGCTCCACTCTTTAGCTTGGGGTTTGGAAGTCTGGAAAGAGCATGCGGACATTAACTGCATAAGTGGCATGGGAGCGGGCGATGCCATGTGCCCCAGAGCCATGTGCCCCATGTGCTGCAGGCAAAAGGCAGCTGCTGATGGACTGCTTAAGCTACCCCCAGCAGTTTCAGGTTTGCCAAGAGCCAGCCTTTGCGACTCAGCCACCAAAAAAGGCAGCTGAATCGATATTAAGGTCACTTTCCCAAGTCGGGATCAGCTCCGCGGTTACCAGAGGAGCAATAGCTGATGTTGGCTGCATCAGTGGTCGTGCCCTTGAGGACCCTGTTAGAGCCACTAAATGGTTCCCTGTTGAGTTTGGTTCTTCTTAAGGTTTCTTCCTATTGCCATCTCAGGAAGTTTTTTTATTGCCACTTTTACCCCCAGCTTGCTCATCAGGGACCTTTTAATCAATTTAATTCATTCACATTTCATATAAACTTATAACTTATAATTAAATTTGATTGTGTAAATTGTGTATAATTACAATTGTTAAAAGTGCTATACAAATTAAGTTGAATTTATTGAATTAAATCCTACCTTTTTTTCACAGTCATTTCCACAGGAAACTGTGGAATATATTATTATATTAATATTATAATAGTATTATAATAATATTTACTATTATTCATAAATATTATTATTATATAATATCATACTATATATTACTCTTGATATTAAGAGTAATTTTATATATAAACTATTTTATTATGATGTGCTTATTTGTTTTATAATTACTTTAATACTTATTTGATTTAGAATTAATATTATGTAGTTCTATCTGTGACAAAATTATTTCAGATCAACTATTATTTAACAGATATTTGTTTCGGGCCTAATATCCTTCTATACTACAAAGTCATTAAATATGCATTTGCTCGATGAATATTATGAAGTTACAACATTATAATCATGTTTTAAGATAAAAAGTGTAATTGTTGCTTACTGTAAGCAGGCATATTTTTTGACTCACAAAAAAAAACAAAAAAGGGGAAGATAAAGTTTAACATTAAAAACAGCAAAGAAGGCTTGCTTAGCCAAATACTGGTAAAATTGCTTAATGGATTGTGGGTAAATTGCACAGTTGATTGCTTAATAGAACTTTTAATTAAAAGGTTGATTCAGTGCTGGTGAAACCCCCAGGTCGAATGCTTAAATGAGTGATGAGTGTTGGCAGAAGTCAGAATTAGACACATAGCTGACAAGTGATGTAGGCAGAGAGTCAAAAGCTTTTCTGTCTGGCAATCTGATGTATGAGTCTGGATTTGGCGCTTGTCGGGAGAACAGTACTTGGCTGACTGTCAAGTGTAAAGTTGTGGGGGTATTATGATTATGGTGGGGTTGTTTTTAAGGAATTGGGCTCAGCCTCTTAGTTCCAGTAAAAGGAAGTGTTAATGCTTCAGCACTGCAAGACATTTTGGACAAAGCCAGATGAGAAACATCAGCTTAATAAGTTGTGTGTGAATGTGTGAAGGACATTGGACACTGGGTGCTTATTAACTTTCTTTTGCTTAATTCTGATTAGACAGAAATATATTCATTTGGTTTAAGCCAGGTTTCAGTGAGGCGAAATAATAAATAGAAATAATAATGAGAAATAGAAAAATAGAAAAGAGGCAATAAACAAATAAATATAGTTCTGTAATACCACTGTAAGACGTTGGGCCAACAATCCACTATTAATTCATTCAACATCTATCTAGTTAAATTTTAAAGTGTAACTGGACTCCATATTAACATCAATTAACATCAACTGTTATAGCTGAACTGCCGGCCAACTAACACACAGTATGAGTGCAGATCAATCCCTGCTTTCTGTATCACCCAGATGAGGATGGGTTCCCTGTTGAGTCTGGTTCCTCTCAAGGTTTCTTCCTATTACCATCTCAGGGAGTTTTTCCTTGCCACTGTCGCCCTCGGCTTGTTCACCAGGGACAAACTGACCATTCTGATTCATACAAATTTACATTTCATACAAACTTAAATAGTTTTTTTTGACTGTGTAAAGCTGCTTTGCGACAATCACAATTGCTAAAAGCGCTATACAAATAAAATAAAATTGAATTGAATTAAAACCTTCTGGACTAAAAGTACAACAGTCCACAAGTCGACCGATTAAATTAACCATGTAAATTAAATGTGAAATAAAACACACAACAGTTAATTATTTATATATATAATTATTAAAAAACTTCCAGTTTGCTTGGTAGTAGTAGCATGGATTAATGGGCGGAGCACTGTCCCACTGTCCACTAGTGTTTACACAGAACAAAAAGCTGAGGTTAGACATTACTGTGTCATGAATGAAGTTGAATTATCTGATGATATCGGAGAATAATTTCAATTATCCTGCGAAACTGAATTATGTTCATGGGTTTATTGTATTATCAGTAGTGAGCACTTATAGCAACAGAATGCAGTTATTTTAAAGGTCTTTGTGTGTGTGTGTGGGGGGGGGGGGGGTGATTCTTTCTATACATACTGTAATTAAGATTTGCTAAGAACTTGAGCCAGTCCATTTTTTTTA
Organism: Clarias gariepinus; assembly: GCF_024256425.1. NCBI lineage: Eukaryota > Metazoa > Chordata > Actinopteri > Siluriformes > Clariidae > Clarias > Clarias gariepinus. The sequence continues at coordinate 1,184,209 of NC_071115.1, forward strand.
TTTATTTATTTTTTTAGATCAGTAATACGTTTCTGAGAATTATAACTGCTCCACTTTAAGCAAGATTGCTGGTTTCCTTGAACAAGCAACACTACAAACTAATTGAAATAATCAGAATCAAGGGAGGAATGATCAGAGAGAAGACCAGAGATATAATCTTCATCTTCAAGTTCTTGATCTGGTATGTACTCACTCAAAAATAACAGAAATTAGCTTGGAGTTAAAATGTAATATTGTGAATGGAAGCCACAGGAGCTGAGCAAGGCATCCAAATCAAGTTGGCTGTGACGCACTAAATTAAAACATAACTAGCAGAATAAAACATTTCAGTTTAACTTGTTCATAGGTTAGTGAATGCTGTCTGAATACAGGTTTCAATGTCTGCCATGTTTATTTGATCACGCTTCACAAGCCTAACATAACCAACAGTACTATGTTTGTTTTTACATGCCCAGATCCTGGAGGTGAATGTATGAAGAGAGTATCTCCTGAAATGTCTTATGGTGTATTTAGTGGAAGGTGTGGACCAACTGATTAAGCACTGGTAAGTGTTTCAACCTTAGGACTGAAAAATATTACTGAATTAATAATTAGCCTTGCTCTACGGTCCAGGTGGCAGCTTGGATGTGCTCAGGCTTAAACCTGTGAGCCTCCAATCAGTATACTGTACCAACATCCAAAAACTACCTCTGCCCCTTTATATTCACATATATGAGGTCATTTGCATTATCAGCTGCAGCACAACCTTTACACAGGGCCATTATTTTTAATCATAGTATGTATTAACATTAGTTACATAAATGCTCCTAAACTTTGTGGAAAGACTTCACAGAAGAGCTGAAGCTGTTAGAGCTGCAAAAGGCCAACATCATATTAAACCCTTTGGATTAAGAAGTGGATGTTACTCAGGTTTATACTGTATGCATGTGAAGGCAGGCGAGCCAATACTTTTGGCAATATAATGTAATATATAATGTGTGTGTGTGTGTGTGTGTGTGTGTGTGTGTGTGTATGCCAGTAGTTTTGGCCTATTCATTGACATAATTACATTTAACTTGATGCACCATAATCCTAGGTGTTTTTTTGCACTCATAGGGAGCATTAAGTGATTTTTACATTCATACATCAGACACTGTTTTGCCAAGTAGAGCAACTTGTTTAACAAATGTCCTTTCTTTTATTAGGTTGTTCAGAAAGATGAAGCTCAGGCAGAAATAACCCTGTTTGTCCTCAGGGAGGAAGAAGACTGTCTTCAGCCACCACATGTAATCGGGATTGTGACTTATTGAGTTTCCATCAGTCACACATGAACGTTCCATGTGGTTTGGCCTCAACTATGCGCTAAACTTGCGCTATCTTGGTGAACTCAAACACACTTTTGTGGCCCTGTAGAAAATATTTAGGAAACGTAAAGCTTATTGACAGTAAAATATAAAATTTTGGTCACTTCGTTTGTCAAACAATTGTCAGATTTTTACATGGTTGGCAAATAGGTTTATACAGTTCTTAAGATTAAGTTATTAAAAATGCATTGTTAATATTCATAATGTTGATAAAAGCATGAACTAGTTTTTCTGCGTCGTTTAGCGACAATAAATTTCTTATTCTGGCAATATTTCTGAGGTGAAAGAATGCTATCCTGGTAATATTATCTACATGAGCATCAAATGAAAGGCTGGAATCTATAATCACACCAAGGTCTTTCACTGTCGCACTTGATGGAACAGAAAGGCCATCTAAAGTTACGGTGTGATCTAAAATCTTACTTCTAGCTGTATGCGGTCCTATGACTAGAACTTCTGTCTTATCTGGATTAAGCAGAAGGAAGTTAATTAGCATCCAATTTCTTATGTCCTGCACACATTGCTCAACTTTAGTAAGCTGTTTTTTCTCATCAGGTTTTGCTGAGACATATAACTGTGTATCGTCAGCATAACAATGAAAACTAATACCATGCTTACGGATTATGTTGCCCAGAGGAAGCATGTAAAGGGAAAAAAGCAGTGGACCTAAAACTGAACCCTGCGGAACGCCAAACTCCACTAGAGAACATGCAGAATAATCACCATTTAAGTCTACATACTGATAACGATGGGTCAGATAGGATCTGAGCCAGGAGAGGGCTGTACCCTTAATTCCCACTACATTTTCTAATCTGTGAAGAAGAATAGCGTGATCAACGGTGTCAAAAGCTGCACTGAGGTCAAGTAGTACAAGCATAGTTACACAACCCTGATCAGAGGCCAATAGAATGTCATTTACTACTTTAACGAGCGCTGTTTCTGTACTGTGATGAGGCCTAAATCCTGACTGATACAGTTCATGTATGCCATTTCTATGTATATATGAGCATAGCTGCTCCGCTACTATCTTTTCCAGAATCTTAGAGATAAAGGGGAGGTTTGATATCGGCCTGTAACTGGACAGCTGACAGGGGTCGAGGTCAGGTTTCTTAATTATTGGTTGAATTATTGGCCAAACAAATGGCTTGTATGGGAGTGTTGCTAGAAAAAGGCCACTCCTCAGAAATGCCACATGCAGTCACGACTGAGCTTTGCAAAAATACATGTGGTCAGATGAGACTAAAATGTAATTATTTGGCCATAACACCAAACTGTATGTCTGGCAGAAATCCAATACAGCTCACCATCCAAAAAAACATTTTATGCATTTGGCAGACGCTCTTATCCAGGATGACTTACAAAAGTGCCTTGAAGTTTTCATCATTGAATAGATTTTTACACTGCGCAACTTAGTACCGGTCAACCAACGTCAGGTTTTTTTATGGTGGGGGGATACAGATAGGTATTTAGTCATTGCTTAAAGATTGCCAATGACTCAACTATACAGTATAGACATCTGGAGGAAGGTCATTGTCCAGATTCATGTCTTTCTTAATCCTTTTCCTTGTTTATTTTTCCGATATGTTTCCCTTGTGTGTGGGAAGGGTCTGTGCAGGACGAGAAGGGGGAGAGGGGAGGGAGCTCACTTTAGATTCACACTCACACACATACACACACACACACGCGTGCGCGTGCTCACACAAACAGAAACACTTACACTACAAAAGTTTGGGGTCACTTGCAAATTTCTTTGTTTTTGTTTAGTGATTTATTTTCTACATTCTACAACAATACTGGGGATTTCAAAACTATAAAATAACACCTATGGAATTAGGTAATTACATAACAACAAGAAAAACAACAGTTAGTTGTTATTTTAAGACACAGAGGTCAGGCTTTCTGTAATAGTTCTTGCAAGAACAGTATTGTCAAGTCAATTTGCAAAATCCGTCAAGCACCATAATGAAACTGGCTCTCATGAAGGCCGTCCCAGGAGGGCGAGACCAAAACCTATCTCTGCCACAGACCAGAAGTTCATTTAGAGTTATCAGCTTGAAAAATGACCAATTAACAGCACCTCATTAGAGCATTAGAGGCGTTATGAAGTCTTTACAGAGCAGAAGTAGCAGAAACATCTCAATATCAACTGTTCAAAGGAGATTAATGCATTTTTGGACGCCTTCAGCATTCCTTTACAATGTAGAAAGAAATGAAAATCAGGAACGATCACAGAGTTAGAAAGTGACACCAAACTTTTGAACAGTAGTGTGGATTTTGGGCTGTGGAACGAATAATTTGAGTTTACATTATTTCTTATGGGAAAATTTTATTTGGTTTACGAATGTTTTTGAATACGAACCCTTCTGGAACGAATTATGCTTGTAATCCAAGGTTCCACAGTAATTCAAATTTTTTCTTGTTTGTTTGTTTTTTTAGTCATTAAGTTGTGTCCAACTCTTTCTGACCTCATGAACCATAGTATGCCAAGTCTTCCTAGATGCTGGGTTTTCTTGGAAAGGATACTGGAGTAGGTTGCCATTTCCTTCTCCAAACGACCATCTATGTGTAATTTGGAAAGCCAATTAGCCTAATCTGTATGTCTTATATAAATAAAGATGTTTATAGAAAATGAATGCCGTTCATGCATTAAGATTATTTTACTTACTTTGATATGTGTGTGATCTGAAAAAATTTGAACGCTTTACATGGTTCTTCTAAATGAACCATGTAAAGCGCTCAATTAAATTCCAGATAGCAGACCGCTAAAGGGCCAACGTTGGGCCAGCGGCAGTGCATATGTTGGACCAATGTTGGCATCAGTGGTTGGCCCAGCGTCATTTTGCCAAAGATAGGTTGGTTCAGTAGATATTCACAAGGTGTGTAAATTGGAAATTAAATTAGCTACTGTTCATCATCACCAATAATAAGAAAACACTCATACAATATCTCCAGAAATTTATCTGCAAATGTGATAAAATAATTACAAACTAAGAAAATATGTACAGTGGAACCTCGGATTGTGAGCAACGCAGTCACGTGAGTGTTCCGCAAGATGAGCAAAGATTTTTAAATGAATTTGGACTTGAAAAACGATCAATACTTGGTTTACGAGTACAGAGTATTATATATCACACATGCACTTCTTGTTTTGATGCTGAGCGTCACGTGATCACAACTGAGCCAGTCGTTTTTCTCTCTCTTGTGCTGCAGAAATGTGGGTAATCATCTCCACTGTTTGGTCTTAGTGCGCATATCTCACTTCAACTTTCCTCTTACTTTAGCTTTACACACATACACAAACAAACAATGCTTCCGGATGCTTGTAATCCAAGGTTTCACTGTAATATGTAAGCATTATGATGATACACTGTTATGCTAATAACAAGAAGCTGGGAAGAGAGATCCAGAGATGTTTCTTCAGTGACAGAGATGCTGCTTTTCTGAGCTCCGCCAGACTGACCAATTTGCCAATGTTTTTGTCCTCTTACGAAGATTGAACATATAACAGATAAGTGTCTGTTATATTGTTAATTTTTAGTAGTTTTGCAGCACACCACTTCTAGCCGGCTATCCCATTAGCATCGCTAGCCCATTAGCCCGGATATCACAACTTTGCCTACGCATTTTTACACTGATTATTTCCGTTTTTAAACACCATGTCGGTTGTGTGTCTGCCTCTAAATGTCTGTTCCCCGAATAGTGAGAAAAAAGAAAAAAAAAATTAATAACCTAATACCTAATAACCAGAAAACCAGGGCCAAGGCCAAATAAGTAATTTAAAATCTACCTCTAAAGTTTAGACTTCTCAACATCAGATCCCTTGCACCTAAAGCACTTATTGTTAATGAAATGATGTCAGATTATTGCCTTGACGCACTCTGTTAACTGAAACCTGGCTTAAACCAAATGAATATGTTGGTCTGAATGAGTCTACCCCATCAGGATATTTCTATAAGCACGGGCCCCGTCTAACTGGTCGCGTGGTGTTGTAACTATCTACAATGATGTACCCACTGTTAGTCAGAAAACAAGGCCCAGGTTTAACTCATTATCATTAATGTTGCACTTAGTGAAATACATAATAAACCCTTGTATATTTTACAATGGCCACCGTGTACAGACCCCCCAGGGCATGGCGATTTTCTTAAAGAATTTGGACATCTGCTTTAAGACTTATTGATTAACCCTGACAAAGTGTTGATAGTAGGAGACTTTAACATTCATGTGGATGATGCTAACAACGCTTTAGCCCTCGCATTTATGGATTTACTAAATTCCTGTGGGGTTAAACAAAATATAAATGGAGCAACTCACTGCTTGAATCATACTCTAGATTTAATTATATCCCATGGTATAGATGTCTCTAATATAGAGATTTTATCTCAAAGTAATATCACAGATCATCATCTCCTGATATATACTCTACCCATAGAACAGATTAGCTGTGTCTCCCCATGTTATTGATTTGGTGAAAACATAAATCCAACTACTCAAGACATATTGACAAGTAAACTGCCGGATCTGTCCCAAATTCTTATTAGACCCCTAAATGCAGACGATCTAGATGAAGTGACTAGCAGCATGGCCACTATTTTTACCAGTACATTAGACATTGTTGCTCCCATCAGATTAAAAAGTCAGAGATAAAACACTTGCTTCTTGGTACAACAGTCATACTCACGCCCTAAAGAGAGCAACCCATACCCTCGAGCGAAAATGGAGAAAAACTAAATTAGAAGTTTTGAGGAATGCGTATAAAGACAGTATGTGCAGCTATAGACAGGCTCTAAAAACTGCTAGGACTGAGCATCTTAGCCAACTGATAGCAAGAAACCAAAACAATCCCAGCTTCTTATTTAGTACAGTGGCTTGCCTAACAAAACCTAAGATGCCTGCAGAGAGTATCCCATCATAGTTTAGAAGAAGATAGTATCTGGAAGTAAATAATGGAGGTTCAACCTCTAATAGCATCTCATGATCCAGTTCAGTCTAAAGCTTCACATTTAGATTTTCAGTGCTTTACAGGTATAGAACAGGAAGAGCTGTATAATCCAGGCTAAATGAACAACGTGCTTATTAGATCCAATCCCAACCAGATTTTTAAAAGCAGTGATGCATATGGTTGGAGAGCCACTTCTAAATACTATTAATTCCTCATTATATCTACGTCACGTCCCTAAACCTTTCAAGTTGGCAGTTACTGAGCCTCTTCTTAAAAAATCTATTTTAGACCCAAATGAAATAACAAATTACAGACCGATTCTGTAACAGAACCTTCCTTTTATATAAACAATACGAGTCATACTTGATCTTAGTGCTGCATTCAACACTATAGATCATAATATTCTTAAAGATCACCTAGAAAATCATATAGGTATTCAGGGACTGGCATTAAAATGGTTTAGATCATACCTGTCTGATTGATACCATTTTGTAGATCTAAATGGAGAACTGTCTGGTGTAATGCCAGTGAAATATGGGGTCCCACAAGGGTCAGTTTTGGGAGCTCTGTTGTTTTCAATATACATGCTTCCCTTGGGTAACATCATTAGAAGACATTGGATTAGATACCCCATGACTGATAACTTTCTTTTACTAAATTCAGACAAGACAGATATATTACTTATTGGCCCAAAAACCAGTACACAACAGCTCTCACAATTTAGCTTGCGTTTAGAACTGTTACTGTTACTACCAGCTCGACAAAGGCCTGGGTGTAATATTAGACAGTAACTTGTCCTTTGTAAATTATATCTCCAATATCACAAAAACAGCCTTTTTCCATCTTAGAAATGTTGCCAAGCTTAGAAACATCTTATTTGTATCTGATGCAGAATAGCTAGTTCATGCATTCATGACCGCCAGACTGGACTATTGTAATGCATTACTAGGTGGTTGTCCTGCATCCTCAATAAACAAGCTTCAGTTAGTCCAAAATTCAGCCGCCAGGGTTCTCACTAGATCCAAAAAATATGATCATATAACCCCAATATTATCATCCCTGCACTGGCTATCCGTTCAGTTTAGAATTAATTACAAAATAGTATTACTTACATACAAGGCTTTTAATGGTTTAGCTCCCACATATCTAACCTGTATTCTGATATGCTATAATCCACCACGCTCCTTAAGATCACAAAACTGGTAGTTCCCAGAATTTTTTAAAACTAAAAGGGGGTAGGGCATTTTCATATTTAGCTCCAAAGCTTTGGAATAGCTTTTCAGACAATAGCGGCTCAGACACAGTTTCCCAGCATAAAAGTAGACTCAAGACGCATCTCTTTAATCTGGCATAAACATAATTCATCCCATAACCTCATACTCCAGTACATTTATCCTAAATGGCAACTACGCTAATTCCTTCCATATGTTCTTTATTTTTCTACCTATCTCGAGGCATCTGGAGATTGTGCCAGCTTCAGTAGACAAAGGCAAACCCTGTGAGGTTCCTAAGCCATCCAGAGAAGCATCCAGATTCTGCTTTATGATGGTTGGAGCTACACATGCTGCTCCTGTGCTCCCAGTGATCCAGACCCCATCTGCCCTTTGCACCTACTGACTCGTCCCTGTGCTGAACTAGACTTCATGTTAATTTAAAGAACTTCTGTTATATCGAACTTCCAGCTGCATAACAAACAATGTTATATAATTTCTATCAGTTATCACCCAAATGAGGATGGGTTCCCTGTTGAGTCTGGTTCCTCTCAAGGTTTCCTTCTATTGCCATCTCAGGGAGTTTTTCCTTGACACTGTCGCCGTCACCCTTGGCTTGCTCATCAGAGACATTTCATTCATCATTCATTCATTAATTCATCTCATTATTTTCTAGACACATTTTTCTCACACATGCACACTTCCATAAATTTTTCTTTTTAAAATTTTCTTTTAATTTTTGTGAAGCTGCTTTGAGACACTGACCATTGTTAAAAGTGCTACTGTATACTATCTTTCTTTCCTCTGTGTCTTCCTGTTCCCCAACATCCCTCCCAGACCCAGACTCTGTTTCCTTTCTACCAGTAGAGACTGCAACTACTTTTCTCTCCTCTCTCTCCTCATCCATTGACCTCATATGCCCTCTGTCCTCTAAACCAAGGAAGATTTCTTGTCCTGTCCCTTGGTTATCTGAGGTTGACAGAAGAATTAAAAACTGCAGAGAGAAGATGAAAGAAATCACAGTTTGATGAAGATCTTGTCTCGTGTCTGCCCCACGCAGACTCTCTATAGGTGTCTAGCAGGGCTCAGTACTGGGCCCTCTTTTGTTCTCCTTCTATACCCTCTTGGTAAGATCATATCATTACATGGCTTTTCATACCATTGTTATACAGATGAAAAGCAACTTATTCTCTTCTCACCTCCATCAGACACTCAGGTTTCCACTCGGATGGGAGCTCTTCAGCTAAAGCTTAATCTCAGTAAAACCAAACTGTTGTTCATCCCGAGTCAAGACTTGTGATCTCCCTGAACAACATTCAGATTACTTCTTCAGCCATCACCCGCAATTTTGGGGTAACGCTGGACAATCAGCTGTTGTTTCCTCCACACGTTGCTCCCTGCATTGGCATCCTGTAGCTGCTCGCATCAAACTCAAAACCTGAATGCTTCCCAACAAAGCTAAAAATGGCTTAGCACCCACTTACCTATCAGCTCTAATCACATCTCACTTCGCACAACGTTCCCTCTGATCCTCCAGCACTGCTTGGCTTGTCCCACCATCTCTCAGGTATTGAGGAAGACATGCATCTAGACTCACCTAAGTGGTGGAATGAACTTCCTCTAGATGTCTGTCTTTAAACAACGAGACAAACCTGTTTCTTCAGTATTTGGGGTAATCCCCTCCCCCCCAAAAAATCCCAACAGTGTTTGACTGATGGTACTTAATAAGTGACCTTACCAATCACAAAGCACTTTTGTACAGTAAATCGCTCTGGATAAGTGCGTCTGCCTAAATGTAAATGTAAAAATTGGGTTAACTAATTTTTATTGTTAGTATAACATTTTAAATGACTGAAAAATATATTTTTAACTATTCAGCAAATAAACAGAATTGAATCTTATAAATATTTTCTACAAAAGAGACAAAGTATTATAGTAGACACTGCGCCTATGGTGTACAGGACCATTTCTAACATAATGTGTATTGCAATGAGATATGGTAGTGGATTTTTGAAGTATTTTTGATGCCGAGCATTTAAAGTTAGTGGAATTGCTTCAAATACAAATGAATGAATAGTATTTCTTAAACTGCAGAAGTAAAGGGTGCTAGACTATATGCTGTATGACCTTACAGTATATTGTTGACACTAAAATGCCTGCAATAGGGTTAATTACTAGTCTCTAGTACAGGTCATAGTATAAGTTATAAGTCGATTGTGTTACTCTCTTTTTGTTTTATTTTCTTTAATGCTGTTTCATTCATACTGTCACAGCATAATCTATGACCACATTTAAAAGGAAAGAAAGACGATAAAGGTTATTCAATGAGATTTTATTCAGCTTGGAAAGGGTAAATGCAGCAAAAACGAGCAGGAATGGTTTAGTAATAATTAGGAAAAAGTGCATGCATATATTTTATTTTTCTATTTTAAACATTATAAAACCCCGGTGGATTATGCGATAGGGTCACAAGCTACATTAATGGTCTACAATTGAAAACCCGCAGCTTCACGGATGTTGCTCTGGTTGAAGCGTGGAATGCGGTCATCGAGGAGCACTCCCATCTCCAGCAACATGTTTGTGGGAATCAGGCGAGCATTTCGGGACACGTACACTTTCTCTAGCTGTGCATCCATAGGAGAGGGCATGTACTCAGTACACGATGGACCAGCCAAACCGTGAACACACTTCACCTGCACTTTATAGTACAGGACTCCGTGATTGAGTGTGCAGACATCCTCCTTCACTCCAGATTTCAGTGGAATGTTGCACGTGCCCAGAAGGTCGTTATCTGAATCACTGTCTTTATCCCAGACCTCCAGTGTCACACTGCTGAAATGAGTAATGTCCTCAGTTCCAAGATGAAAATCCCAGTTCCAATGGGGTGAGTTGTTATCTTCAATCACAGATGTCTCGCCTTTATTGATGTGTCCATTAAGAAGGATCTTTACAAATGCATCCGTCTCAGTCCAGTAATCTCCATATAAACCTGTGGCTTTGATCACAACTATGGTGATCTGAGCATATCCTCTCTGAGTAGGGCAGCAGTTGAGGGCCACACCCGGGTTGTTGTGGCAGCTGCAACTGCATGGTTCCTTAGAGTTGGTCTTCACACCGATCTTACATCGGCTTGTGCAGTTTTTCAGCAGAGCCCTCTGTAGGATGTAGTCCTTGATGGCCTTGCGCAGGTTCACTTGGATTGGTTTGTTCTTTGGCAACAACTCATCAAGGGGCTCGAGCGAGTAGGAGATCACATCAGGGTGAGCAGGTAGAGATGAGACCCAATCCTTGTAGGCCTTTGGGTCAGTGTTTGATGAGAAGAGAAGGTCGACATTCTGGTTGTGGCCACCAATCACATTGGTTTCCCTTTTAAGGATAATAAAAACACACATTTTTAGAGTAATATATTTTTTTAAATATATTTTTGACAGTAAGTTTGTTAGAGAAGGAGGGAAAGATGCTGCACAAACCTGTCACTAAAGCTGCTAGCAAAGCTCTTTCTGTTCAGAGTCTTGTCCTTGGTCTGCTTGCAATGATGAGCTTCTGTTTTCAGTGAAGCAGGTCCCTTACTGACAGAAGCCTCCACGTCCAGACACATCTTCACATCGTCCACGGTCAGACCCTCAAGGGACGCCTGGCACTCTTTGATGCTGGTCACAGAGTGAACCTCTCCACCCAAAGTCACCTGCACTCAGCCACAATATGGCCAGTGAACAAAAGCACACTTGTACAAGCACACTTGTATTCATTTTTTAAATTGTGAAGTTAGTAATGGTTCAAGAATAGATTACTCTAGAAATGAGATGAATAAGGCTGCTGCAAAGTTTATAAAAATATATAGTCATATTCACCTTTGAGAAATAATGAGTACCATACTTGTCAATTAGTTTGTAATAAATATGCTGTGTCTCCTTATTAAATACATCAGGGAGATTTTTAAATTCTTTGATTAGCTCTGGGTGCAGGAGTGGACTGCTCGAAACCTGATATCTAGAAGACAGATCATAAAGTAGGACTCAGAGTAATAATGAAGTATGTTGTCTTTATATACTTACATAAAAAAAGGATGAGACATCATAGTCAGGACAGAAACTCTCACACTCTACCTGTAGTATCCACAGGAGACAGCATGACTGGTGAAGCTAAACTTGTCTTTTTTGGTTTTTTTCATTGAATATTCAGCCAGCTTGGAGTTACTGCCTGCCATCATCACTGATCCCTGGACCTGTGGTGTCCATATGTCCAAGCCCACCTTCCAGTTGTTCTCAATGGAGGAGGCGCTGGCACTGACAAGGGCCTCACTGGACTGGTATACGGAGCTTGACAACTTCATGTTGCACTTCTGATTTGGTCTCCAGTCCACCACAGAAACTGGGAGCTTCTGCGTTTGATCTCCCATATAGGGGTTTTTACACAGAGTGCAGGTCTTGTCCTTCTGGAGCCAGGAGCTCATATCAAGGGCATAGGCCCCTTTCCGTTGCATGGTGGTGATGTCAAAGCCTTCTCCTGCTAGGTCAGATCCGGGAGCAAAATCCACATTGGCACACTGAGACTCATTGGCTTTAAAGCAACTCTGGCTGGTCCAAGGAGGGAGAGTTGTGGCAAAAACAACCCACAACAGAATTCCCTGAAACATGGCCAGATATGTTTTATGTCCAGTTCCTGTAATCAAAGAATTGTTTAAAGCTACTTCACTTCTGACTTGTAATGAATACTTACAAAACTTTATTAAAAAAACTTTTTGTATATGGCAAAACTTAAAAACTGCAAAATTTAACACATATTTATGATCAACATTCTATGCCATGTTATTCTTAAGATTTTTTTCAACTATGCAAGGTGAAAACTTAAAATATACAATGAATCCCAAGACATTATGTCTAAGCATAATACAGAATGCCATCTAAGTATCTTTGACATTGTTGATATGTTATGTAAACTACATAATAATAATAATAATAATAATAATAATAATAATAATAATAATACCATCTATTCACATCATACGACAGTTCTGAGAGAGTAAAAGTGTGAGAGAGTAATCTGATTAGACGAGAGATTTTTCACGAGTGCTGATAATAGACAATAGCAGCACTGGGATGTTTAACTAAATGTATTGCTCGGCATCCCGGTTGTTCTACAATCGTTTATTACACTAATTGTTTGGTGAAAGTATGAGGTCTGTATGGTCCTCAGTGCTAAGGAGAGAGCAGTTGCCTGCCAAAACCCACATTAAAAGCCAGTCACAGAAGCACTTTTAGCAAGAACACACTGATAATCTGATAATGTTATGTCATCTTAAACAACATGCTGTCTCCTAAGTAATTGGTTCTAAGTTGTTCAGAACCATCCCTGTTCTTTTATTTATGGCTACAAAGCAAACTAGCTGCTAACACATGGCTGCATCCCAAATCCCTCCCTAAACCCTGACCAAGGGCACTACTTGGTGTGTGGAACAAGGGATCGTACACCAAACATAAAGCACTAGCATCCCATTTAATGCTATTTGGGATTCGACCCCAAGACCTGGACATTAACAGAGCTGATATTCCAAAGTGTAATAAGTGGAAATATAAAGTAAATCTGGTAAATTTCTTAGGACTGTCCACCACCTCCATGGTTTATTCTCCACACCTTTTGGCTAGAGAGTACTGCTAAGAGTTTAAAACTAATTTTACTCCCGTTATTTACACAATTAATTGCTTTAATTTCCTGTTTATTACGCTCGTCAGATCTGCCAGTTGTGGTTAGTTAGTTGCAGCAGGTGTGAAAGGATATGTGTTGGCAATTATAACACAAATATTTTAAAGATTATAACAAGTATAACGCCTTGTCATTTGTTTTCGAAAGCAGAAATCAAATAGTACAAAAACTGAGAGATGTCCAAAAGCAGAAACAAAAAAACAAGACAGATGCAAGACATAGAAATACCAGACAACCTGAAACTTTAGCAATATGACTGTGTAAAGAAACTGAGCACATCTGTGAAAGAAGACACATGACAGTAGATAGCTGAGTTAAAGTAGTCCAGCCGTGTGTCACTACGGAGCAACTCTGACATACTCGAAGCGTCTTCCATCGGTCTAAAACATACTTCTACAATCCCTGTTCAGTGCTTTTGACACTGGACTTGTGTATATAAACTTGTTCCTCACTCACTCTGAAGGCTCCCTACATAGGCGGCCTCCCCTTCCGCAGGTGTGTGAAAAAAGCGGGTAAAAGACTGTGTGCTGCCACAGCACTTTCATTTGTGCTGAGAACCAGGTTTCACGATCCAGCCGGATCAGAGGAGTATAAGGCTGCTGTGTGTCAAAGGTCTTTATATATAAAGCACTGTTGTGTATATTAATCATTTATAATGAGCAGTCACAGATTTCAGTACATTAAACAGTGCAGTCAATTAAAAACGTAAAGCAAATCAATTAACACAGAACTAAACTGTAGCAAACTCCGCCTGCATGAGTTATCACTTGCTCAGTTTTTACTTTCCCTGCGTTTTATGTAACAAAGTTAAACCCTCAAGCACTTTCTGTCTCCTGTACATCAGCCAACTGAAGCAGTGGGGGATAAAACCTCTCAATGGGGAGAACCTGAACCTTTACTAACTACTTCGTCTCCATTTCTAACCCCGGTGTGCAGACTATGTCGCCACCTACTGTATCACTGTGGAATGTCACGCCATCACAAAAAACCGGACATTACACCGTTAGCTAAACCTGTAACTGCTGCTGACGTTTGTACTTTATAAACTTTTTCCACATTCTTAAGCAAAACTGAAAACATCACAACTACATATTAACACAAATGCTCACAAATAATACAGACAAACAAACGAAATACAGTTTTCAATTTTAGATTCTTCAAAAATAGTGTTAAGCTCCATGACGCTTTGTACACTACTGGCAGGTAACAAGTGCGTAAGATATTCGGCCACTCCTTTAAGACAGTCGTAAATTCCTTCCAGGTAATGACCTCATGAAGTGCAAAAGCTGGCTACATTAAAGGATCTAAATAATAAAACATTTTACTTTGTTTACATTTTTTTTGCTTGCTACATGTTTCCTTGCGTGTTATTCTATAGTGTCGATGCCTCCCGTATTGTTTCACAAAGTAGAACATAGTAAAAAATAAATAGTTGGCGTGTCCTACTCAGAACAGATCTGTTTCATCATACTTAAATCCAGACTGACATTTTCTCCTCTGCTCCACAATGCTGCACCTGTTTTAGCAGTGATTGTGATTCTTGCATTGTAAATCCAAGACAAACGCACAAAACATCATTAATTAACAGCCTGTAATTAATAGTGTGTAATACTGTACACCTCTTTATTTTGAGGAACTTTTATCCAGGAATAAACGTAGAGAGCATGGGTGTGTTACATTTACTCTGTGTCTAAATTCTGAATTATATCAGCTTAGAATTCATATTCATAATATGATCATATTTATTTGAATTAATTGGATGGAATTCAAACTTAAGAGTTGTTGCACTTACCTTGATGTGTGTGTCTGTGTGTCTGTGTGTGTGAGAGAAGATAAAACCTGTGCGCGCTATATGAAACCCCTCGAACCTTCTTAGCGCTCTTCTTCAATTCGCAGGGGAGTATTTATACTTGTGGGGGGAAATGGGGGGGGGGGGGGGGGTGTATGGGGCAGGAGTTATCAATTTTATAATTATATATTTGTGGCTTATGGATTGGATGGTGTGAGGTGATGGTACATATGTAAGTGTGAGAAGTATTACGGTGTAAATGAACACGGTGTTTTTGAAACCTAGCGGTTTGCCATGACCTCATTTACAGCAGAGACAGGACGTGACTAAGCATTTGAGCATCAAAACTCTGAGGACTTTTTTCATATAATCAACTTAGCTTAAAGCCCATAGAATAGAATTTTAAATGAATATTTAGAACCTACAGTTATAAATCAGAATATACTTTGTGTTAAAACTGGAACACAGTTAAGCAGGTGCAATTATGTATGACATAGCAGACGGGTAAAAAAGGGAATGATTCATGAGCGCATTATCTGGTGCCACACAGGTGCGGATGGTTCCCCTTCTGAACCTGGTTCCTCTCGCGATTTCCTCCTCTGGGAGTTTTTTCTCACGACTGTTGCCTCTGGCTTCATCATTGGGGATACATTTGTAATAGAAAAATAAAAATCTATACTGTACAGTATATAGAATTTAGATAGGTATTTCTGTGAAGCTCCTTTGTGTTCACTGGTAAACATGCTCTACAACTACAATTATATTGATTGAAGATTTTACAGTTTACAGTTTTAGCATTACACATGTCAAAACATATAAAGTTGTAAAAACAGAATGGCTACTTGTAACAAATTTATCAGACGTGTCAGTTGACACGGCGGCTTAGTGGTTAGTGTGCGTGTGTGTGTGTGTGCGTGTGTGTGAGTGTGTATAGAGTTTGCGTGTTCTGTCCATGCTTGGTTTCTTCCAAGTCCTCTTTTTCTCTCCCACAGTCCAAAAACATGTAATGTAAGCTGGCTGGTTTTTCCAGATCACCTCTAGTGTGTGTGTGTGTGTGTGTGTGTGTGTGTGTGTGTGTGTGCATGCTTGTGCCTGGACATAAGTTGGCACCTCATCCAGAGTGTATACGGGTTTGTACTTGTTTTCTTAACAAGTGCATTATCTTTTAAAAAAAGATTTAACCCTTTAAACTATGACTTTCCGTATCACTTTGATCTTTGATCTCTGGTGTACCAATAACTTCAGAACCCATGATTAGCCACTCCGATAAGAATAAACATGTACCACGCCTTTGAACCTCATATTTGTACACCAGTTCCTCCTTCCTCGTTCTTTACTGATAGATCACGGTAAACAATCTGTCCCTTTAACAGTGTACGATAAGATTGCAGAAAGAATTATTTTCATTACCATAAAGATGATTTATACTTCATGTATATAAGTTAGATAGATAGGTGGTGGCATGTTGGCTTAGTGGTTAGCACCGTCGCCTAGCACTGTCGCCTTGCACTGTCGCCTTGCACCTTGTTGAGAACAAAACGCAACAACACGTATCAAAAGAGTCAGTAAATATATATATTTAAAAAAATAACATGAATAATGTTAATAAAAGGAAATGAAGTAACATGCAGTGCAGCCTCGATGTGCAACTGCATCGTGATTCATAGAGTATCTGTTGACATCATTCACAGTGCTGTGCAAAAGTATTCATATCGCTTGAACTTTTCAACATTATGGCACGTGACAACCACAAACGTGAATGTATTTTATCTGGCTTGTATGTGTGAGACCAACACAAAGTGGCACATCATTGTGAACTGGAAGGAAAAAGATTTTTTACAAATCAAAATCTGAAAAGTGTGGCATGCAGAAGTACCGTTAGCAGTTTGTGACGAGCCATGTGGGACTGCAAACCGCACTTCTTATGGCTTTCTTCTTGCTACTCTTCCACAAAGGCCAGATTTGTAAAGTGCACGACTAATTGTTAGAGCTGTGGATCTCTGCAGCTCCTCCAGAGTTACCCTGGGCCTCTTGGCCACTTCTCTGATTAATGCTCTCCTCACCAGGCTTGTCAGTTTAGGTGGATGTCCATCTCTTGGTATGTTTGCAGGTGTGCCGTGCTTATTCCATTTTCAGATAATGATTGATCAGCACATGTTTAAAGTATACAATATTATTTTTAAATAACCTTGCTTTAAACTTTTCCACAACTTTATCCCTGATTTGTCTGCTGTGTTTCTTGGGCTTTATGATGCTATTTGTTCACTAATGTTTATGATTATTATTATTATTTTAGAAAATGCAATTAAAATGTTTATTATAAAAAATAGATTCTTTATTGATAGATTAATTATAAAATAAATACCAACAAAAACAACAACAATAATAATAATAATAATCATAATAATAATAATAATTAAACTGAACTGTATAAACTTGTTTTAACTAAGCTTGCTTTTTTTGGCTTGTATAGTGTTTATTATTGTAAGCCATTATTGTATAGTTAATTATTTATATAAAAAGGAATCAAAAATAAAAACTTTACACTGGTAAAATAACTCTGAAAATATAATAATAATGTAATATATATTGTATGTTAAACTTACATTTTTTAAATTATATTTTCATCTAAACCGGTCTACAGACGAGGGCGAATCCGATCTTATCTAACAAGTTTCCATCAGATGGTGGCTTAGAGGGCAAATAATGATAGCCACAGATAAACACACACACACACACACACAAACAATAAAATCTTTTTAGGTGCGTTAACATTGCGGAAAGTTACATTAAAATAAAATACTGATTTGTCTCGCGGCTTCCACTGTTTAGTTGTAACGGTGTTTCGTGTTTTCAGCTCACTGTAAGCGTTGATAAAGCCTTGTGGACGTGTCTAAATGCGATAGCGTGAATGTGCTTTGTTGTTTTTAGCATGAGCAAGTACAAAAAAAAAAATGAGTCACTTTTGGAAATGTGGTGAGGACGGTTTTAGTTTTTTTTGACCAGAAGGCATCGATGCGAAGCTTTACGCCGCATAATGACTTATTGTGCGCTCTGACTCCAGCCTACTAACAAAAAAACAGAAAAAGCTGGCAGATGCGAAGAATAAAGAATTTCACTGTGCAGTAATGTAAATGTAACAAATAAAGGCTGAAATTCACAAAGATGTTGTATTTTTATTTAAACAAATCCACACTATGACCAATTTGGGAACGCCGTTTAGCCCAATCTGCATGTCTTTAGATTATGAGAGAAAACCAGAGTACCAGGAGGAAACCCACTACCAGCATCCGGGAATATTAATTTGCAATCTATTTGACTAATATTCATATTTACATTTTAAGTACAAAAGGTGTTAATTTAAATACAAGGACTAATTTTATGCTTCAGTATGGAATCACTTTAAATAGTAGTTTTATAAAATTATTATATTATAGTTTTATGGACATTCAGTGGATTCATTCGATTCACCAGATTGATCAGGAATTCAGGAATATTTATTCGACTTCGACACGTCTGTTCACGTACACGTGAAAACATAATGAGAATGTTGTGTATATATATATATATATATATATATTTTTTTTTTTTTTTTTTTTTTTTACTTAAATACATCAGCTAAGAATCGTTTTGTGCTTGAGAGTCGATTCACTTGATAAAACAACGAACCGACTCCGTATCGATTCGTTGATCGCTGCGCCGAGTGAAACCCGCCTGAATGGACCCCGGTGTGGAAGATGGCAGGAGGGAGGTGTTCTGGGGATTTTAAGCGCGTTGGATGTCAGAACTGGTTTTGAGGATAATCGCGCAGAAAAGTCGGATTCTGGTTATTTTTTTGTTGTTTGTTTTTTTCCCCTTTTCGTCCCTGGAATAAGCCTAGCCGAGCCAGCGGGTGTGTTATGATTTGTTCCCGGCTCCAGTCGCTCTTCCTGGCGGCCCACAGCGGCGCTCAGCTCCGGCCATGACCGCTGCCTTCCGCCTGTGACATTCTCTGATTTATTTATGTTTTTATTTTTATTTTTTCAGGAATATTAATTATGATTTGAATGAACGTGCATTCTACTTGCCTTCGGATTAGCAAGAGCGGCTACATGTTAGCTAGCTATGTGTTTCTGTGTGTCTGTGCGCGCGCTTCCGCGCTCGTGCGTCCGTCCGTGCGCGCGCGCGCGCTGTGAGCGTGCGGCCACAGTCTGCTGATGTGACTGAACTGAGCTTAATGTTCATTATTTTTTATGGTATTTTTTTTTCTTTTGTCTGAATATTAAAAAAAGAAAAACTTTAATATCTAAAAGAGAGCGTTAGTGTAGAAAATCTCATTCTAATAATAAAAGAATCGAAGGAACGATTAAAGTATGACATAAATCATAACTTATAATAAATCAGTTACATTAAATTAATCAATAATTAAATTCAAACACCCAGAATCGATTGATAACAATTTTTGAAATTAAGTATAATTGCTGGTCAATTACCGTGTTATTACATCAACAGTTAATTTGCGTTCACTCAGTTTTCCTTTTTTTTTATTAAAACAATTAATAAATAATCAAAACTAATTTGAGTTCAACCACTAAAACCATATTAAAGAGACGCCAAAATTCTTGGAACCGTTCGAGTGAATCTGAGGTCACGGTGAACTTATTAAACTTGAAGCTTATATTATTATTGTTATTATTATTGTTATTATTATTATTATTGGCATGGCCGGTGGAATGAGTCGAATCACATGGAAATGAGGTTGGATTAAGTTTTAACACACTAAAATAAAATAGTTTTTTTTTTTAATGAACACACTTGCCAAGTTAAGATAATAAAATAAAAAATTATCCTTTAAAAATCCCGCCTTCTCGTTCCAACATGCTAATGCCGCTCATTAGCGTTTATGCAAATGACAGGCAGCGTCCGGGTTTAGTTAGCCCGCTAGCTAGTTAGCAGAGTTAGCTCTGCGCTTGTGTGGAGATGTTTCACGATCGATTTGTCTGTCAGGTCGGATGTCAGATTTTTCTGTCTAGGTGACATTTTTTGTTTAAAAGCCAACTTGAAATAATTCAGGAAAACAGCTCGGCTTTACTTTATTTAATTTTGTTTTATTTTGATATTTTTTTTCTTTTTTGTCCCCCCCTCTCAGCCGGCTTTTCCGTCTCCTCCGCTCACCATGGCAGCAGGCACGCGCTGCACATCCCCATGCACGCGCACCGCTCAGCCGCGCGTGTAACCCAGACCAGGAGATTCCGCAGTGTAGTGTGTCGTGTTGCATGTTGCATGTTGTATGCTGTGTGTGTGTGTGTGTATGTGTGCGTGTTTTCGTTTTTGTTTGTTTTTGCAATGGCCTATCTAAATGGACCCAGATTACTGGACTGGGCGAGCTCTCCTCCTCACCTCCAGTTCAACAGATACGTCCTGACCGGCTACAGACCCATCTCCTCCGTGCAGGACTGCATCAGGAGCCTGTTCTACCTGCACAATGAGCTGGGAAACATCTACACACACGGTGAGTCCGCTGAGCAACTAAACTTCAGTGAGCGTACAGTATGATCGCAGCCTGAATGCCATGCAGCCTTTAACTCTGTCAGTGTGAAGAGTGTGAGGAACAGGTGTAGGGTTAAACCAGTGCATGCTTATTACACCCTGTCAACACTGCTTTAACATTTATAATTAATGCAACACGGTGAGATTGGCTTCTCCCAGCAGTCTTAATGTTTAATTCAACACTTCATCAGGGGCTGGACGATGTCCCTGAAACGTCACATCACGATACTTTCTTTATGTTTATGAACGTCTCAGAATCGTGGAGGTTGTGAGGTGTCTCAGCTGAAAGAGTAATATTTATAAAAAATAAACTAAAGAGTTAAAAAGAAACCTGGTGCGTTTACAGCAGACATGATTTCGTTGAACCAAAACGATTTCGAAACGATTGAGTTCATTCACCCACCATATTTTCTTTTTTTTTTTTTTATATTCGCAATTTGCAAGTAAAAAAAGTATTTTTTTCCGCCACACCTCGCACACGTCGAAAGTAAACCCAGACTCATTTGACTGCACCAGCTGTTCATGACGTAAAGCCTCACTCAGGCAAAATTTTAAATTGTTTGTTTTTTATTTTTGATTTAGTCTCTCAATATGACTTTATTGACAACAAATTATCGTCAGATTCATTCTATAAATTTATCACGTTTTATTTTAATCCACTGTCATATGTGTGAATTTAAAACTTGTTTGTCCTTAAATATTTATTCAGTTTATTCCTCAAATTATCATAATAGGTGTGTCGTCATTTTAGTAATATGTTTTAGATTATTATTAAAATATATTTTATATACAGTATATATTTTAAACATACACTACTGTTCAAAAGTTTGGGGTCACTTGCAAATTAATTTTTTTTGTTTAGTGATTTATTTTCTATAACAATACTGGGGATTTCAAAACTATAAAATAACACATATGGAATTAGGTAATTACGTAACAACAACAAAAACAACAGTTAGTTGATATTTTAAGACCACAGAGGTCGGCCTTTTTGTAATAGTTCTTGCAAGAACAGTATTGTGTCAAGTGCATTTGCAAAATCCGTCAAGCACCATAATGAAACTGTCTCTCATGAAGGCCGTCCCAGGAGGGCGAGACCAAAACCTACCTCTGTCTCAGACGAGAAGTTCATTTTTTATCAGCCTGAAAAATGACCAATTAACAGACCCTGAGATTAGAGGCGTTATGAAGTCTTTTCAGAGCAGAAGTAGCAGAAACATCTCACCATTAACTGTTCAAAGGAGATTAATGCATTTTTGGACGCCTTCAGCATTCCTTTACAATGTAGAAAGAAATAAAAATCAGGACCATCATGGAGTTAGAAAGTGTTCTAAAACTTTTGAACGGTAGTGTATATAACATGGAAGACCCTCCAAAATAAATTGTGTGGAATAAAAGTTGAAGTTTTTTTCCTTTTTTTTTTTTTTTTTTTATTCAAATTTTTCACAAGCCTGTCTGAAAGGCGTGCCTAGTCATGTGACCGGGACTCCTTATAATATCCGAGTTAGAAACCCGAGGTTTGAGGCGTACGGTGGCACTTTTTTTTCACGCAGGACAGCGGGCTGAAAAGTGGACATCATGTGATTTTTACACACTTTGCATTACAGAAATTTGCATACGTTTCTCTTCCGGGTTCATGCAAATGCCTCGGGTCACGCACGTCTCGCAGGCAGAGCTTTTTATTTTAAACATGATTTTAAATGCATTTATTTAATTCCTTTACAGTTTCATAAGCATATCTTATGCTTTTAACTATATCTTTTATTTCTCACATGTACGCAAAAGACTTAAGAGGGTCAAACTATTTAATAAGATAACCCTGAGGACATCTTTAAATCAGGTTAGGACGAAGAGGCAGGAGTTCAAACATCATTATCATCAGATAAACGCTGGACCTCGTGAAGCTTTGCATCGATGCGTTAAGGTCAAAACAAACTAAAACCGTCCTGACCACATTTCCAGAAGTGACTATATCATGCTATAAACAACAAGGCACATTCACGCTATTGCATTTAGCCACGCCCACAAAGCTTCATCAACACTCACAGTGAGCTGAGAACATCACAGTAACGACTAAACCATGGAAGACATGAGAAAAATCTTGTTTAAGACACTCATGTCTTTTAAATCATTTTATTTTATTTTCTCCATGTAAACGCATCTAAAAAAGATCTTATTATGTGTGGTTGTGTGTGTGTGTGTGTGTGTGTGTTTATCTGTGACTTTATCAGTATTTTTTCTTTAAAATATAATAAAACAAAACTGTAAGTGGAACATCATCCAGATGTAACACAGCAATGATATATATATATATATATTTGTTGTCTCGTGACTCTCCTCATTTTCGCACAACAAATCACTCTGGGCCTTAAAGACTTTATTCTATTGTAAACATCTCTGAGCATGAGTCTTTATTTGTGTTTTTTATTTATATTTTATTATTCAATTTAGTAGTGTAAATCTTCTTCTCTATCTTTTTAATATAAATAAAATCATTAAACAAAACAAATATTCTTATTCATTAATCAATTAGTAATCTTAATAAAAACCTATTAATTAATGAATTCATTTGTTTTTTGAATTATTTAATTATGAAAAAGAGATTTGCCCTCACTTACAGTAACTTGGTAAATTTGGTCTGGATGTCAAAACAAGCGCAAAAAAAAAAATCATTTTAAATACTTTTTGTTTTTATATTAAAAAATGAAAGAAAAAGAAAAAAAGCAGTCTTAGGTAAGACATATACATACATATTGTATTGTATATATCATGTAATTGGTTTAAGTATATTGTTTTATGTATTAATCAATAAATTAATGTGGGTTATGTCCTACATGTGAAATAATTAAGATGTAAAGTTTTGTAAAGTTTTAATTAATACATTATTTAATTTAAATAAATGAATAAATATCAGGTGGCACGGTGGTGTAGTGGTTAGATTCCGGGTTCGATTCCCGTCTGTGTGTGCATGGAGTTCCCATGTTCTCCCCGTGCATGGTGGGTTTCCTCCGGGTACTCCGGTTTCCTCCCACAGTCCAAAGACATGCAGGTTAGGCTAATTGCCATTCCCAAAATTGCCCGTAGTTTGTGAGTGTGTGTATGTGTGTGTGCCCTGTGATGGATTGGCACCCTGTCCAGGGTGTATCCTGCCTTGTGCTCTAAGTCTCCTGGGATAGGCTCCGCCCACTGCAACCCTGAATACAGGATCAAGCGGTATAGAGATAAGTGGGTGAAAATAATAAATATCAAATAAATAGATAAGGCATTAAAATTCATTTGTTTGACATTAGTTTGATTATGTATTTGTTGGTTTCTTAATATATTTATTCCAAATTCCTTTAATTTCCTGCTCTCTCTCCTCAGCTGTGTATCAGTCCCGTGTTTTTTGATGATGTTAATGTTTATCTCCGCTGCAACTCGTGATATTCGCTGCGTTTTCTTTTCTCTGTTCTGCGCACTGTGACCCTTCTTCTTTTTTTTTTTGTCATCCGAGCAGGAGAAGCTCATCTTTAATGAGCGATGCAGCTGAACTCGAGCCTGGCGCTGACGCCGCACGCGGAAGCGGGTGAATAAACGCGTGTCGCTGCAGGATTAGTCCGCGCCCGAGGAAAGGCCTCGCGTGATTTTAGTTCTGATTTATCGAGACTGAGTGACAGCATGAGGGACAAAAACAAACAATGAGCTGTAAATGTGTAAAAAAAGAATGAGACAAAACCTCAGGGTGTGTGTGTGTGTGTGTGTGTGTGTGTGTGTGAGCGGGCCTGGTGTTTTTGCATGTGTTTTGTTTGAACACACCCTTAAGAAGCTGAGATCCGCTCTCCATATCATCATCACCAGGCTGATGTGGACTCCAGCGCCCAGACTTCCACACGTCCAGGGTTTTTTTCTAAACTGAAGATAAACTAAACCGACAGAGAGAGAAAATCAATGTAGAGACAAAAATGATGAGTTTTCCATTCTGAAAATGTTGTGCGAGCGTTCATCCAGGGAAAGTTCCTCGTATTCAGAGTCGGGTTACACACCATCCAAGCTCCACTTTGGATTATTAAAAAGGTCACACGGCCCAGGAGTGAAGCGAGTGTTTAGGAGTGGACAGAGTGTTCAGGAGTGGAGCGAGTGTTCAGGAGTGGAGCGAGTGTTCAGGAGTGGAGCGAGTGTTAAGGAGTGGAGCGAGTGTTCAGGAGTGGAGAGAGTGTTCAGGAGTGGAGCGAGTGTTCAGGAGTGGAGAGAGTGTTCAGGAGTGGAGCGAGTGTTCAGGAGTGGAGCGAGTGTTCAGGAGTGGACAGAGTGTTCAGGAGTGGAGCGAGTGTTCAGGAGTGGAGCGAGTGTTCAGGAGTGGAGCTCAAACACTCACCATTAAAGGAAAATAAAAACACAGGGATAGAAAATGTGAAGTGTACAATCACAATTTGCTCTGGTTTATTTTATCTTTATCTGTCCTGTTGATTCTGCGTTTCTTTTCTTCAATGAACTATAAGAAAGAAAAAAGTAAATAAACAAAACCCTATTTATGTTTATGTGAAAGTCCGCAAGCTCTAAGATAATTTTAAAAGACGTAAGTGACGTTAAACACACCGACAAGCGTGCGCTTATTAATACGCCTTAAAACGTGTGCGTAACACCGAGATCAGAGCTCATAAACCCCGCCCACATGCGCAGTGTGTAGTCAGGTCTGAGGCCCTGAGGTGTGTGTGTGTGTTAAATCCTCAGCTGAGCTTTACTCCACGCACAGCGTCCATCTGGTGTGACATCTGATCCGTACGACACGTCATCACCGTCGTCCTCAAAAACGTCTGCGGTCTGTGGCACCATTCACAATCTCGCATTCCGCTTTTGTTTCTTTATCGCTGTACAAACAAATAAGGGCAAATAGAGCTAATGGACACACACACACACACACCACATAAAAGATGTAAAGATCTAATACAAACATATCCTTAATAAAGTGGGTTCATTAGGTTTCTTAACGTAACAATATCTATTCACTTTCTCTCTCTGGTGCTCTCTCTCTCTCTCTCTCACACACACACACACACACACACGTTTCTCTTTGTGTGTTCTATGTTTAGCAGCACAGCTGTGGGTTTCTCCTCTCAGGGAAAAATAAACGCCTCGAAATAGACGCACTTGATGGACAGTGAGCTTTTACCTGCGTCGGAAAAATCGTTGTGCTTTAGGAGAGGAGGGTTAGAGAGAGAGAGAGAGGGTTAGTGAGAGAGAGAGAGGGTTAGTGAGAGAGAGAGAGGGTTAGTGAGAGAGAGAGAGGGTTAGTGAGAGAGAGAGAGGGTTAGTGAGAGATGGACAGGGTTAGTGAGAGAGAAAGAGATAGAGTTAGAGAGAGAGAGTTAAAGAGAGAGAGACAGGGTTAAAGAGAGAGAGAGTTAGAGAAAAAGAGAGAGAGAGACAGGGTTAGAGACAGAGAGGATTAGAGAGAGAGGGATGGTTAGTGAGAGAGAGAGGGAGGGTTTATGAGAGAGAGAGGGAGGGTTTATGAGAGAGAGAGGGAGGGTTTATGAGAGAGAGAGGGAGGGTTTATGAGAGAGAGAGGGAGGGTTTATGAGAGAGAGAGGGAGGGTTTATGGGAGAGAGAGGGAGGGTTAGAGCGAGAGATTGACTGATGATAAATAATTCAGTAGACCATGAGACAGTTTGGAACGTTTATTTATGATCAGATCAGAGAAGAAGCGTGACGCAGCGTGGCATTACAGAAATCTAAAATATGTCCTGATGTTCCTGTCACGCGGCGCCGTCCAACGAGGTCTGGATTGTGACACTGGAGACTCCTTACGTTATCAGCTGACCTTAATGTTCTTTCATTCTCACTTCATTTCTGGTTTAACTTGCTGCTCCACCTCATTAATGCACCTTAAATTGGACATTAAGAATTATTATTATTATTTATTAATCAATTTCTTCATTCATTTATTTTGCATTGTGATTTTTTTTTGTTGCTTGTTTACTTGTTGTGTAATCTGTGAACTGGCTGTTAGGCTTTAACTATATTGTTTTTCTTTGGAATTAATAAAGTGTTATGTCTGTTTGTCTGAGCAAAAATTAACTTTTTTTTAAATATGTAAAACACACACCTCACTGTTCAAGAACATTAACCACATTACTGTATATCCAGAGCACAGAACACAAACCATGCCTTTCTTTTGTTTTTAATAAGGGATATTTTAATTATTATTTATACAGGAGTGAAAAGGAAGTTGTGCTGTGCTGTTGTTGTTGTTGTTGTTTATAATTCTCTCGACGGAGGAAAAGGTGTTTATAGACTCATACGAGTTTAAGAAAGGTGGCAGGACACATTCCTTCCTGTACTCGTCCCGTTCCCCTGATCTTACACCTCCTGGTGCCAACTTGTGGGGAACGTAAAAGGGTAGTGTGTTCACCTGTAAAGACCCGCCAAGAACTGTTTCCGCGTTACACCAGCAGATCGTCTGCTTTTGCGTGAGTCTGCAGCAGCGACCTTTGTTCTGGGAATCTGGGCCGAGAATCTGCGTGAACACCGTCTATAGCGAGGCAGCACACGCACACACACACACACACGCACACTTCAGGAGAAATAAACTCACAGATGACAGCGCGGTAATATTGTTCATCTTTTCATTCCAGTACTGTGTGTTTTGGTGCAGACTGTACTAGAGGAACTGCAACAGTTTAGCACCTCATTGGGTTTTGGAGTCAGTGTGGCGACTCATGAAAGGACACAAAGGATTCGCAATACGTAACAGACAAAATTTGTTCATCTTAAGCCATAAAGCTTAGCATAAGCTAATCATTATGTGCTCCTACATCCACACACACACACACCTTACAACTTAGTGTGTATTTTCTTCTGCTTTCTTTCTTTCATGCTAGATTTTCTTCAAGGCTCATGATCTGACGTGTGCGTGTGTGTGTGTGTGTTGGCAGGCATCCCTCTGCTGTGTTTCTTGGTGCTGCTCCCCCTCAACATGCCCTGGACTCAGATCAGTGTGACGTGGCTGGGCGTGGTCCACTTCCTGGCCTGTTTGTCTCCGCAGCTTGGCTCCGTCCTCTATCACCTGTTCATGAACCATGAGGGCGGAGAACCCGTCTACAAAAGACTGCTCACTTTAGACATGTGTGGAATCTGCATGATTACCACGCTGGGTAAGAGCCTCAACACCAGCCCTGGTGTTTATTTATTTGTTTGTTTACAAAACACGTGTCAGTCATCAAAACCGGCATATTTCTGTTCTGTTATTAAACAAATTAAAAGTCCAAAGTTTGTTTTTTAATGTTTTCTGTCTCACCTGTGCCGTGTCTGCATTTCCTTCATTCTCCACTAGAGGGCAAAGTGAAAGTGAATGATAATTATCATGATACTAATCATGGCGATGATACTGATGCTGGGTATCGAGTCAGAAGTCGCACTGGCCATGTCAAATGGTGACGCACGCTTACCACACCACCAAGCCACACCCCTTCTCCCTCTTTCTGCGCGCGTTTCTCTCATGGCCTATTGTTAGCGATTCCTCATCGCGTACCCGGTTTTAGCTCTCCAGCACCGATTGATTTGTCTTCCCCGATTCCAGGATGTTTCTCTCCGACCGTGTCGAAGCGTCCTCCCTGATAAGCAGGACGAGAAAGTGATGAGCTTGGGATTCGCTCAGCATAATCCGCATGCAGGGGGGAAAAAAGCCCTGATGCAGTTAAGTCAGAGCAGGAAACGCGGATCTGTTATCATCAGCGCAGTGCTGCAGCTGCTCTCCAGGGTTAGCTTAATAAATAGAAATAAATAAACAAACAAACAAATAAATAAATAAATAGATCAGCTCTGAATCATCAGCACAGAATACAGGACTCCTGAAATCCAATTTAACTTCATTCATTTAAACATCACACGACATACTGAGGCCTGCTTTTACAACAATTAAACAATTAAAACATAAAAGAAATCTAAATAACATAATCAGAATAACAAGTTAACGCACACCAAGTCAAAATTTATATAATTACATATTGTAATAAAGAGGCAGTGGAGCGTTATTGATTTCCAGGTCAGAAGGTGTTGATTAATTCTCTGTAACAGCAGCCGGGACGGTGGTGCAGCTGCACATAACGGCTTTATTCATAATGAATGTACTAGTTTTACTACGGGGTTGTTTCTATAGCAACAGCAAATCAAGTTTTTTTTTTAACATATTAACGTTAAAAATAAACAAACTATGGATAAATGACATGTAAGACAGTGGTGAGATGTGTTGTAGGTGTGACAGAAGAGTTCAAGGTGGAGGTGGGTCTGCATCAGGGATCGGCTATGAGCCCCTTCTTGTTTGCTCTGGCAATGGACAGGATGACAGATGAGGTTTGACAGGAGTCTCAATGGACTATGATGTCTGCAGATGACATTGTGCTGTGTAGCAAGAGCAGAGAACAAGTGGAGAAAAATCTAGAGAGGTGGAGGTACACTCTAGAAAGCAGAGGAATGAAGTTTAGCCGTGGCAAGATAATACATGTGTGTGAATGACAGGGACCCAAGTGGAATGGTAAGGCTACAGGGAGCAGAGGTAAAATGGGGCAGGACTTTAGGTACTTAGGGTCAATGTTTCAAAGCAACAGTGATTGTAGAAAGGAGGTAAAGAAACATGTGCGATCAGGCTGGAATAGGTGAAGAAAAGTGTTAGGTGTGTTGTGCGACAAAAGAGTATCAGCGAAAATTAAAAAAAAAAGGTGTACAGGACAGTGGTAAGACCAGCGATGTTCTACGGCTTAGAGACAGTGGCGCTGAAGAAAAGACGCAGGAGGAGGCAGAGGTAGAGGAGGTAGCAAAGCTGAAGATGTTGAGGTTCTCTTTGGGAGTTCTTCCAAAGAAAAAACCCATGTAAGATGTTTTGGAGGTAAAGTCAGAGAGGCCAGATTGAAGTGGTTTAGACATGTTCAGAGGAGAGATTGTGAATATATCGGTATATGCTGAGGTTGGAACTGCCAGCCAGGAGGTCTAGAGGAAAGCCAGAGTGGAGATTTATAGAAGCAGTAAGAGAGGACATGAAGTTAGTTGATGTGAGAGAAGAGGATGCAGAGGACAGGGCTAGATGGAGGCAAATGATTCGCTGTGCCGACCCCTGGAAGGGAAAAGCCAAAAGACAAAGAAGAAGATAGTGTGGTGTGATGAAGCGACATTACTGTTAACCCCCTTGAGTGTTTTATTCTCCTCTAGCGTCATGGGCTTTATTGTTTTATTTTTCTTTTCATTAGGAGGACCATATATGTGTGTTTTTTAATTTCTTTTTTGTTCCTTTTCGTCTTTCCTTGACGTTCCCTCTGCACCATGCCTTACAGCAGAACAGGAGGAGTGTGTATCGTCAGCGGACTTTTCCACCACTGACGCACTCGACCTTGGAAGCTGCAGCAGTGTAGCAGAAGAGATTTCCATAGAGATTTACACTCAGTTTTCTTCACACTCCGTCCTCTGAGTCATTAGCTAGCTAACTCGCTAACAGGGTGAAGCAATAAAGTTGTGAACAGATTGAGGACGTTGCAATTCATAAGAATTCACAACAATTACACACAATGATTTCTTAATCGCAATGATTCACAACAATTGCTTGATTTAAGCAATTGTTATTGTCACTGGTTATGTGGTCAGATCAAAGTCAGTGACTTAAAGTTTTATTAATATTTAAAGGAAAAGAGGAAACAGTTTCTCGTAAAGTAAAGTTTCTCGTATTCAGAGTGGACGTGCACAACGGGACTAACATCTCCATTCTTATCACGGAGGTAAACCACGGAGTGTCTGTGTTTTACATGTGGCCGTTGCACAAAATCACATGTCTACATCTACATCCATTATTGGTGCGCAAACTTGAATACCGGCCTGCTAGAGATAGTACGGTGGTTCACGTTAACCCAAACGAGTTAAAAGAAAACGAGTTTTGGGGGGAAAAAAATTCGGCAATCATAGACATTCGCATTCGGACGGGATTAGGTTTCTCAAAGGACCTCAGAGTTTGCTGAAAAACAGTAGGTAATTTGCTCTTGTTTGCAGATGACATTGTGCTCTTTAGCGAGAGCAGGAAACAGGTGGAGGAAAATTTGGAGAGGTGGAGGTATGCTCTGGAAAGCAGAGGAATGAAGGTTAGCCGCAGCAAGACGGAATACATGTGTGTAAATGAGAGGGACCCAGGAGGATCGGTGAGGCTACAGGGAGCAGAGGTAAAGAAGGTGCAGGATTTTAAGTACTTAGGGTCAACAGTCCAGAGCAACGGAGAGTGTTCAAAGGAGGTGAAGAGGCGGGTACAGGTAGGTTGGAATGGGTGGAGAAAAGTGTCAGGTTTGTTGTGCGATAAAAGAGTATCAGCGAGAATGAAAGGAAAGGTGTACAGGACAGTGGTGAGACCAGCGATGCTCTACGGCTTAGAGACAGTGGCGCTAAAGAAAAGACAGAAGGCAGAGTTGGAGGTAGCAGAGCTGAAGATGTTGAGGTTCTCTTTGGGAGTGACAAGGATGGATAGGATCAAGAATGAGTTTATCAGAGGGACAACCCATGTTAGATGTTTTGGAGATAAAGTCAGAGAGGCCAGATTGAGGTGGTTTGGACATGTTCAGAGGAGAGATTGTGCGTATATCGGTAGAAGAATGCTGAAGTTGGAACTGCCAGGCAGGAGGTCTAGAGGAAGACCAAAGAGGAGATTTATGGATGCAGTGAGAGAGGACATGAAGTTAGTTGGTGTGAGAGAAGAGGATGCAGAGGATAGGGTTAGATGGAGGCAAATGATTCGCTGTGGCGACCCCTGAAAGGGAACAGCCGAAAGACAAAGAAGAAGAAGAAGAATTTGCTCTGGAATTTTTACAGAGGTCGTGTGAGAGAAAAACAGACATGGCAGATTCAGACGGGATTAAAATCACAAAGTACGTCTGTGAAACAGAAATTTCTTTTTCTACCCCCTGTAATACTAGTCCCATCCGAATTGGCCGAATAAGTCAATGGGGCAAATTTGAGCACCTCTTGCGTCCCAGGAGTACAACTTGTACTCTGTTGTGGGGTATGTTCGAAACAGCTTTGCAGGCCTTTTCAAATGTGGTAAGTTTGAGATTTCTACAAAACTTTTGCTCTGCTGTAGAATCCATTAAAGTTGGTCTCAATGTCTATGGGATTTTTGGGCAGTAAATTGCACCCTGACCCCCCACCTCTTAGAAAAGTCATAGCACCCCATTCCAGAATAAGTCTCACGATTTCACCCTACCTGTATGGGTCTACGACAAATGGTACGGGACTAGTTACGTGCCAAAGTTTGTATGGAAGAAGGATTTTAAATAAAGAAAGATAATAAGTCTGCAAGATAATACAAGTGATGCGTTGCTTCACAAGCACCATTATCACCCTGTAGCCCTCACCTCAGTAGTGATGAAGTGCTTTGAGCGGCTGGTCAGAGACTTTATCATTTCTTCACTACCCGACACACTGGACCCACTACAGTTTGCATACCGTCCGAACCACTCCACAGACGATGCAATCTCTTACAGTATCTCCTCCACACATCACTCACCTGGACATTTGGAAAGGGATTTATGTTAAAATGCTCTTCATCAACTACAGCTCAGCATTTAATACCATAATTCCCTCCACACTCACCACCAAGCTGGAGCACCTGGGACTCTGCTCTGTGAAAACAGCCATAAGCAGTAAAACTAAGCCTATACAATCTTAATGTTCATATAATGAAACCTCGGATTGTTCCGCAAGACAAGCAACAATTCTTAATAAATTTTGACTTGGAAAATGATCAAGTCTTGGTTTATGAGTACCAAGTATTATGCATGCGTTTCTTGTTTTGACACAGAGCATCACGTGATCACAACTGAGCCAACGGTTTTTCTCTTTCTTGCGCTGCGGAATTGTGGATAATCGTCTTAGTGCGCGTCTCTTACTGGTATCATCAACATCCATGGACGTGTGTACTGTTTACTATAACACTGTGACCAAGTGTGTTTGTGTGTGTGTGTGAGACATATTTTATTTTGTGTCTGTATGCGTGTGTGTACAGCCGGTGTAAAGAAAAAGCAAGTCTCATTAGAGAGGTTAAAGATCCATTTTTTCTCTCTGTATCAGCCTGCTCTATGTCTGTGTGCGCGCGCATCATTAGACACCAGGTCACGCACACACACACACTTTCTCTCTGCTCTACGCAGAAACACTGCTGTTGCGTAAAGTTTGGGTTAATTTGTTTTCTTTTTACTTTCTTTGTACTTCTTTTTACAGTGGTGATGCCGTTAGTGTGTTGCTCAATCAAGTGTCATTAAAGAGATTTCTTGTTTATTTTTACTATAAAACAGAGTTTCTGTTGTGTGCGCGTATGTGGTGTAAAAAGAGTGGAGGAAGGGTAACCATGTAAGACGAGAAGGAGAGGGGAGGGGCTTCTTACTTTAGCTTCACACACACACACACATACACACAAACACACACACAGCGCCTGCGTGCAAAACCGAAATGGAAACACTTATCTGTTGGAATTTATTTTTACTTTTTTTTAAGGTAAAGTGCAGGTTAATTTGTTTTATTTTTACTTTATATTTTGTATTAATTGTTTTTATGTATTTATTTTTTTGGGGCTGTGGAACGAATAATTTAAGTTTCCATTATTTCTTATGGGAAAAATCACTTTGGTTTATGTGTTTTGAAATACGAGCCTGCTTTTCAGATTGAATCCTGGAACCCTTGGCAGCGCTTACAGAAATCACATGACAGCTGGTCTAAAACGACATCTTTAAACAAGATAAGACAAAAGAAAACCAGGGAGTCACAACCCAAAATTTCAATCCTGTAGTGCACAGCAAATAGTGTAATTTAACCGCATATGTTGTTGTTGTTGTGTATTAATTTTCTCCTGATTCATTTTAGTGTTTTTTTTTTTTTCAGATTTTAGTGATGTCATACTTTACAAAGCGATCTTTTTAAAAACATGCATCAATTAACGTGCCATCAAGTACGTGGTTACAGAGACGTCTCTGATTGGTTGGGTCACTTCCTAAAATAAAAAGTTTGTGGGACGTGGGGCGTGTACCATATGGTGGTAACACTAATGAATAATGAATAGATTCTTAATGGAAACAGTGAGCAGCGTTTTTTACTTCCGTACTGGATCAATCCCGTTTGAACCTGCATTAGTAATTATTTTTTTCTTTTTTTTCTCCATAGGCGCTTTGCCCATTGTCTACAGCACGTTGCTGTGCTACCCGCTGCTGCGCGGCGCCGCCCTGCTGACCTACATTGCTCTTTCTAGTTACGCCATCTACTGCGCAGTGACTGCGAGGAGCAGCGTGCGCCGTCTGCGATCGTTTGCCGGCCAGGCGCTCTTTCGCTTTTTCTTCCTGGGACTGCGATGCTTGGGTGTTGGAGGGGGAAGCCCAACGTCGCTACGCCACTTCCTTACCATGGAGGCGCTCGCCGTGTCGGGTGGAGTCATCAATATCGCCCGTGTGCCCGAGCGTTTCTGCCCCGGGCTCTTTGACTACTGGTGCAACAGCCACCAGATCATGCACGTCATGGTAGTCGGCTCCATCCTGTCGCTGCACTGGGGCGTCCTGGACGACTTGCTATGGATCGACACCTACGACTGTCCGGCGTACTGATCTCAGATTGACCTCTGACCTCTGGGGCGGGGTTTTTCAAGGAATCATGTGACTTGGACACGATTTGAGATTTTTTTTTTTTAGGTTTGTTTTACGTTTTAAGAATTTGACATGCATCAGGTTTTCTTTAGACTCAGGGAGGGGTCACGAGCTCTGACCTCTGACCTCTGACTCTTGTTTTTTTTTTTATCCAGGGGCTTAAAAATCCATAGGATTCATTTGCAGACTTGGATTCCTATGTAGAGCTCTGACCTTTGACCTCGGGGTGCAGATTATTGTTCACTGCTTGCAGTTTGACATGCATTAAGCACTGACGAGGGTGGGGGCAGGGACTGTGTATATGTATATGTCGGGGGGGAGGGGGGTGTAACAACGTTTGACCTCTGACCTCAGTTTTTGGGGATAGTTTTAATTTATAATTATTTTGGTGAGGTGGGGGAGGGGGCTGTTCGGGTATGGGCTGTTTTGTTAAAGACCTGACAGATGGTCATGTATGTCAGAATGTTTCTTCGTGTCCGTGTCCTCAAGTGCACGAGTGTGCGGCTGGAGTTGCCGAGAGACCAACAGATTGCATACACACACTCTCAAACATGCCATTAATCATATATACTATATATTATATATCAAAGATATCATATATCACAGTTTTACACCAGCCTGCAGAGCATTAACATGGTTTATGGTTTTGACTTTCATGTATGAAAAACTCAGAGGTGCGGTCGAGTCGTCAAACACGCAGCTCTGGAGTGAAAAAAAACTAAAACGTTTGCATCGCACACCATGCATTAGCATTGCACAACCACTTGTCGCTCGCACACCATCTGATGGAAAGCATGGCTTTTGTTAATGCACACACTGCTCTGAGGCTACACACACTCACTGCACTGGTAAAATCCTCACTTGAGTTTAAGCATAAAGAAAAATACCTAGACACGTCCACCTTTAGTTCTTCTCATTTTCTCATTATTACTTTATCATCACGTCTCTCCGTCCTTCATACGTTTTTCTGTTCGATCTGAGGCAAAAAGAAGCGGTCACTCCTCCTTTGTTTGCTGTTTGATCCGTGAGGTTTACAAGGTTTATGGTGCTTTTTACACTAACGAGGAAGCAAATCTGAAATATATGAAGTATATATATTTATTCTACATGCCAAACAAGACGCACAAAATTTCCCCTTGTTTTATACCTGGCATTATTTTTTATTTAAATCCTACTTATGTTCAGCACTTTTTGTTTGTTTGTTTTCACATGTCGCCATAGAGCACTTATTTAACCAGAATGCCAACATGTCGTCTTGCTATTGACATTTATTATGCTAGCTTTGCAGAAAGATTAGCCGTTTATGTTTTCACCTCATTAGCTGATTTTATTTGTTTTCAAATCGTATCAGCTACGCTAGTTTATTACACTGATATATAGACATGGCGTCTCTGTGATTAACAACGCGATATTAGAAGCGAAAAAAGTTGGAGAACCTTAAAAATCATAGTTTATGCATTTCTAATTTTAATATCTAAAAGCAGCTCATCCAACTAGAGTCTAGGTCCAGAATCTGAGAAAGGAAACGCTTTCTTTAGATTTATTTTTTTATTATTATTGTATGTTTCTGGTCTGGTCTGGTGATTACTCACCTAAGGACGTGGCGTGTCACTAAAAACGCAACTTTTAATGATGATTAGACCGAATCCTTGGTGAAAAAGTATCAAACTATGACCTTATCATTAAAGTTTGTGGAGTAAACACTAACTGTACATCATTTATCTTGACATACCATAAGAAACCACATTGATGGTAATACATGTTAGGCGTTATTTAATTTAAAATGTGTTTTCTTATTTAAATCAGCTTCACTTCACCAAAGTAAAGTCACAGAGTTTAAAGTGGAATTTAAAGGTCTATTACCGTATTTGATTTTAATAATAATAATAATGGTAATAATAATCTGTACATTAATTCCCATGTTTATTTATTGACTAATTACCGTAAGTACACGAGTAAAGCGCCTACCGTAAATACTGCTCACATTTAACATTCAGCAGGCGCCCTTATCCAGAGCAGCTTACATTTTTATCCTATTATACACCTGAGCAGTTGAAGGTTAAGGGCCTCGCTCGAGGGCCCAACTTGCTGGTGGTGGGGTTTTGAACCTGGGACCTTCCGGACTGTAGGAAGGTCCACTGCTTTAACCACTGAGCTCCACTGCAGCAGTTATTACTGTTACAAAGCAGATACAAAAACATATAGTACAGAGTTATTACATTAGACTCATATAATCCAGAAAATCCAGTACATAAATATTACCCGACTACTAAGTCTAAATCAGAACCACACCACTAATGCCGATGTCTGGGTTGTGGTTTCAGGTTCACTTTATTTATTTTTAATTTTTTTTATTTCCCCGTTTAAAGACGTAGCTTCGGGTTCTTATTTTCATTTGATTCATGATTTGCCGTTTGCACATCCGCTGGCTTTTTTCTCTGGTTTAAGGTCCAGATGTTTAATCTAAGTTTGAAAAAATTGTCCAGCGTGTTTGATGTTTAGTTGCCAAAATCATGAGCAGTATTCTAAGGTCGGTGTCTGTTTGGGGTTTAACCAAAGTTTACATCCTGATGCTGGGTCATTTGGTGGAAAATTTACCACGCTCGATGACTTTTGCGTATTATAATAATAATAATAATAATAATAGGAAACGCTATGCATTTAGCAAACTTTTCTTGCTAAACACAAGCACTGATTTTACAGTAGGATTAATATCATTGGTGATGAGAATGGCGCATGTTCCACAGCAAAAAAGTGACCAACATAAAGGGACAGTTTAAATGTTCATTTACTTATTTTTTTAAATCTGTGTTAAATCAGAATTGAGGTGCGTATGAGAACATTACCACATACCTTTTCCTGCTCTGCACACTGACTGTGAAGTTTGTCACCTGGGTAGCAGGTAGGAAGGAAAAAAGAGTTAAATTTCTCTTTAATTAAAGACCAGCTTGATTTAGCTCAGTGGGACTTTTGAAACGAATCATAGTCATAATCAAGTTTGGATTGCACTTTTGTACAAACGAGGGTTGTGGAATTTGGTCCCAATTACTTACATTGTACACCGGGTGACCGACATCAAGCTCGGTGAGCAGAGCAGGAAAACTTATAACGGCTAAGACTGGAATAATGTACTTATATCCTCCTTCACGCTAATATTTAGACAGACTTGGAAAAACCCAAACTATCACTTTAGCTGTACGTTTATATTTAAATTGAGATCAGACTTCTTCTTGTGCTTATAATCAGTCATGCACCAAAGTTTGATATTCATTTGTATCATGGAATTTTGCGTATTATTTCAAATATTAGCACTGTAGCGCCATATATATGAAAAAAAAAAGAAAATTTTATTTATTACAATAGATTAATAAAGTGCAACACCATGACAACACACAATTGAAAACATTCTGCTGATATAAACATCAGATGTTTGTAAATGCCTGAATATCGGGTGTGTTATTAAAAAACACAAGTAAAAGCATGCTAAGGACGACTGAATCCCTTCACTTTGCTAAGCGTTTATCATCGTCCTAGCCAACGTTCATCACCACTAAGCTTAGCATATCACTTTTTGATTTGCAATCATACTCATTGTTTTGTTTTGTGTTTTTTTTTTTGCACAAAAATTCCTCTTTAGTTTACTCCTATCATACGTACTGTTTGTGTACTACTTTATCTTATTTTTAGATGTAATATATATATTTCACCAATAATAACTGAATGCATGTTTGAAGATTTCTATTAGTGAAAACCACTTCATTTTTTTTGTGGGGTGGGGGTGGGGTGGGGGGTGCGTGGGTGGTGGAGAATTTCAAAACAGCTAATGCATGATAGCTATTTGTAGACACACGACTCGTTTATATACCGATTGCCAAATGAAAGATTCAGGGCCTCAATTAACGTCGTTACGTTACACACTGAACTTCCCTTACACACTCATCAGGTTTCATCACGACTACGTCATGTTTCTCCGCCGTCAGAACCTGCGCACTTTATCTGGGTCGAGGGGATTCCATGAGGCGAGCTCGCATAATCCAAGCTTGTTTGATGAAGTCATTAAAGTGTATGAAGGAATAAATCCAATAAAAAGGAAAGCGGTTGAGAAAAAGCTACACAACTGATAAATGTTTATTAAACTTTATATTTCTGTAACGCTGATATGTGACGATGTCTATTGTTAAAAGCGCAATACAAATAAAAATGAATTGGACTATAGCAGCTAATTGTGCACATCTATGCAAAAAATATTTGGCCGAAGGCAGCTGATTGGACTGGAGTTTAGATTGAGATTTTTTTTTTTTTTTTTATTCAACTTTAACAGTTTTGATTTATAAACTGATTATTATTATTATGATACTCAGGTGTCGATTCAGTTTGTATTGCGATTCTATAGTTATCATGATTTTATAAATATCCCAAAATCGATATTAAGCTTTTTTTTTTTTTTTTAGATTTTGCTACAATTCTAAACCAATAAGTGAATAATTTGGTGTGACCATCTGAGTGGGTTATAGAGACACTGCAACATTTTGCCACCTGAAATGCAAACATAAAATAAATTTAAAAAATTAGATTTTGGGGTCAGTGTGGTAATATGTCTGTTGCTGCACGAGAGAATCCAATTATATATATTTAAAAGATTTTGGACAGAAAAACTAATCATGAATAGTTAAGCGATAAAATATGGCTGCTGTTCAATCAATTGGTTTACGTTAAATGACAATTTGAGAAGTGATGTAATGCGTAGAAAAAATTGTAAGCTGTTTATTGCTTCTAGATTTTAAGCTAACAGCAGTTAATTAAACGTAACACTTGAACTTAAAATGGCTGAGGGATTAAGATACTGGACTAAATTCCAGCTTAATTAAATAAATTGTTAAATAGTTTGTTTACCTGCTGGATTTAAACGCTAAAGCAAATAAAACACACTTCCATGGTGAATATATCGACTTATAATAAACTAAATATTTCACGAAAATCTACACAATCATTTACATATAGTAAATAGTCAGTCGTAAAAATAAGGAAGACGAGACTTTGTTGTAGCCTTACAAGACGAAGCTACGTTAAGCTAAGTTTGTCCAATATCGCGAACAATTATTAGTTACTATTAGCTTATTTTGTTAATAGAAAGTTGATTAAAATTAGCCTGGATTACTTTGTGAGCTCACGTTGTGGAACGCCGGACTAATCCTAAACTAAACCCCAGCGGCCGCTTACAGCGTCACGTTTTCTCGTTACACATGCGCGTTGTGCCCATTAACACTAATACACTGTACGCAAAGCATCAAGCTTACATCTTCAACAATAGTGTGTGTGTGTGAGTGTGGGACGAAATGGAGGCAATACAAGAACACCAACCATCACAACAAACTGTACTGTTTCTTTCTTTACTTAGTTTATGATTTATATATATTTATTTATTTATTACATTTATTTTTAACAACAAAGGGCTTTGGATCAATGTGAATATCATTATTAAACCTAATGAATAATGTAAATATGCTAATCTAGATATGTGTATATGCATACAGTGTGCTCACGACACACACAAACACAGATATGTTTTTATACGCATTACTATATAAAGCAAAGATATAAAATGAAGGTTTGGAACTTGAATGTGTTTTGGGAAAATAACGGGCATTTATAGATTTTAAAAAACAAACACACAAAAACAACACAACGACGAAGGAAGCGCCATAAGTTTATACCGATCATTTATAACAGTGTGATGTCATAATACATAGACGTATGGAGCGTAGTTATGACTAGGCATGTGCCGATGATGAAATAAACGATAATTGTTATAATATTATTACAGCCTTTTATATATATATATATATATATATATATATATATATATATATATATATATATTAAAAAAAAAAAACAATAATGTTTAAAGACCAATAAACTTTATTTTTCTGAACTGTGTCGTTCTTTTCTTGGTTTCATTCTAAAATGAAAAACCTATAAGATTTAGAATCATAAAATCCGGGGATTGGGGTGGGGGGCTTGTGGGGGTGTATATATTTTGTAAATGTGGTGTACTAGCACCTCTAGTGGTGATAATTAGTGGTGCTAATTTGATTTCCGTCATAATATGATTATCCACTGTTAATGTTCAATTTTTCAATATAAAAGCGATTGCTCGGCACATGCCTACAGTTCGCGCTGTGCACTCGGGTTTAAACCTCAGGACTCTGATATTATTAAACCTCTGTTGTTAATACAAACACGCTTCTAGGAGACAGCAATGCATTTCTCAGTTTAAATGCAGGATGTGGGTTTGTGTGTGTGTGTGTGTGTGTGCTGACTTGTTATGTTAACCGAGAAACACAAACCACATTTTGGTGTGGTCACACCGTTGGGGTTGTAGCAAAGTGTGAAGAGCAAAAGAACCTCAGACCTTTTTCACTTTATCAAAAATGCTGACTTGATCTTCTTCCTTTTATCTTTTCTAATTTGAAATGCCTGTTGCGTTATTAGGTGTGTCTCGAAGCAAAGGCAAGTCACGTTGTCAAGTCAAGTTGCACATAATATTCAGCAAGTTGTGAAATTTCCCCTTCAAATATTACACAAAACAACACAATGCAGAAATGTAGTTAAGTAGAACTGCAGATATTTGCTAAACTTGCTGAGTAAAAGTCTAATAAAAAAAACCTACTCAGGTAAAATACAGATATGTGAAAT
Organism: Clarias gariepinus; assembly: GCF_024256425.1. Taxonomy (NCBI): domain Eukaryota; kingdom Metazoa; phylum Chordata; class Actinopteri; order Siluriformes; family Clariidae; genus Clarias; species Clarias gariepinus. The sequence continues at coordinate 1,225,057 of NC_071115.1, forward strand.
ACTGAATGTTTTTAAGTACAGTAAGAAAGTACACGTTTTCAGTTAACACCCACTATGGATTTTTTTAGTTAGTAACCTATCAACCCAGTGTAAGTATCTGTCCTATGACAAATCCTTCAAAGCTGGGTAAGAGCATCTGCCAAATGACTTAATGTAAGTGGAATGTACATTTTTGCAGGCCCTGACCTGTTGTTTTTCTGGTCGCTTCATGGCATGCTGTTATGGAATAATAATCAAATAAAAAGCTCATGTTGATTATTTCCCTATAACAGCATGTCCTAAAGGTTGTTTCTGCCATGAGATCAGAGCCAGACCTACAGTAGGCGACCTCGCTCAGGTGCTCTCGGACCCGAGTGAGATTTCTGTGGTCTTGCCTGCATAAAGAACCACGAAGACACCCACACTAAACTGTGTGCATGAGAAAGAATCAAACCATAAGGCATTTATCTGTTTCTTTAATGTGTTTCTTTAAATTTCTTCCTGAATTTGTTAACACGGGTCTCAAAGCTGACCTAAAAATAATAAATACCATTTTATTTATACCTCAAACTCCCTTTAATTTAGTCTTCTTTTGAACACTGAACAAAGCCACGCCCCTGAGAGACCAGAGCTGAGCAACAAGCCTGGAGAGGGTGAATCTAATCAGCTTGTTTAAAACCAGTCAAAAACAATTGTGGAACATTATGGGAATTTATTAATATTTCGTTTGTGTATAATATGTGATTTTTAAGGGAGGGGAAACTCCTGAAAAGAACTGGGTTCCTACAGAAAATGACACCTTTATCCGTAAGTTGTTTTGTTCTGGATTTTAAAGAATTGTAATTTGAAGTTCTTGACAGACATCTTCAAATTATTACTGTAAATCCAAGTATGGCCTCTAACCTAAATCTAATGAATTTTTTTTTTGCAGTGTTTATGAATAAGGTGACAATGTTAGCTGAATAGTGAAGTTATTTCATGATTATATATATATATACTGCTTTTCATCACTGACATGCAGAGAACCTTACGTGCATTGACCTTTTTTAAAGGGTCGATGGTCGGCGTTCACAAAATGCCCATATTGTGTGATTGTATGATTGTGTGTGTACTCTGGCATCCTTTCCAGGGTGAACCCCGCCAACTGCCTGAAGATTCCTGGGAGAGGCTCCAGGCCCCCCTGCGCCCTTGTAACAGGATAAGGGGTAAAGATATATGTTTTAGATCAATTAAAATGAATATTCTACCATATTTATAACACAGTTGTGGATTAAAAGCTCTTAGATACTATTTTTTTTATGCTTATGTTTCTCATTTTTATTTTCACCATGTAAATATTTTTTTCTACTTATAGCCACTTACAGCATGTTTAATGCTGCAGACTCCAGTAAAGGAAGCGCTAGTTTCAGTCTTTTCTTCTCCTCTGGCTACATCTAGTGGAAAAGGCCTGAGTTACACTCAAGTGAAGCGGCCGTGGATGTAGCGTTTACTCTTCGTTACTTGTAATATATGTTCAGAAAGACCTTTATGTTTTAAACCACGCCCTTACATTTGTACAGTGGGGCAAAAAAGTCTTTAGTCAGCCACCAATTGTGCAAGTTCTCCACTTAAAAAGCTGAGAGAGGCCTGTAATTTAAAATAATTTTTAAAGAATTTATTTGCAAATTATGGTGGAAAATATTTTTTTTTTTAGTATTTGGTCAATAACAAAATTTTATCTAAATACTGTTATATACACTTTGATACATGACGGAGGGCAAACGTTTTCTGTAAGTCTTCACAAGGTTTTCACCCACTGTTGCTGGTATTTCGGCCCGTTCCTCCATGCAGATCTCCTCTAGAGCAGTGATGTTTTGGGGCTGTCGCTGGGCAACACAGACTTTTAACTCCCTCCAATGATTTTCTATGGGGTTGAGATCTGGAGACTGGCTAGGCCACTTCAGGACCTTGAAATGCTTCTTACGAAGCCACTCCTTTATTGCCCGGGTGGTGTGTTTGGGATCATTGTCATGCTGAAAGACTCAGCCATGTTTTATCTTCAATGCCCTTGCTGATGGAAGGAGGTTTTCACTCAAAATCTAACGATACATGGCCCTATTCATTCTTTCCTTCACACGGATCAGTCGTCCTGGTCCCTTTTCAGAAAAACAGCCCCAAAGCATGATGTTTCCACCCCCATGCTTTATAGTAGTTATACCATTCTCCTCCAAACACGAAGTTCTATTTTGGTTTCATCTGACCATATGACATTCTCCCTATCCTCTTTTGGATCATCCAAATGCTCTCTAACAAACTTCAGATGGGCCTGGACATGTACTGGCTTAAGCAGGGGGACACATCTGGCGGCACAGTGTGTTAGCTCTCTGCAGGTCATTCACTAGGTCCCCCCGTGTGGTTCTGGGATTTTTGCTCACAGTTCTTGTGATCATTTTGACCCCACGGGGTGAGATCTTGCGTGGAGCCCCAGATTGAGGGAGATTATCAGTGGTCTTGTATGTCTTCCATTTTCTAATAATTGCTCCCACAGTTGATTTCTTCACACCAAGCTGCTTACCCATTGCAGATTCAGTCTTCCCAGCCTGGTGCAGGTCTACAGTTTTGTTTCTGGTGTTCTTTGACAGCTCTTTGGTCTTGGCCATAGTGGAGTTTGGAGTGTGACTGTTTGAGGTTGTGGACAGGTGTCTTTTTTACTGATAACAGATGCCATTAATACAGGTAACGAGTGAAGGACAGAGGAGCCTCTTAAAGAAAAAGTTACAGGTCTGTAAGAGCCAGAAATCTTCTTTGTTTGTAGGTGAACAAATACTTCTTTTCCTCCATAATTTGCAAATAAATTATTTTAAAATCCTACAATGTGATTTTCTGTATTTTTTTTCTTATTTTGTATCTCATAGTTAAGGTATACCTATGATGAATATTACAGGCCTCTCTTTTTTAAAAGTGGGAGAACTTGCTCAATTGATGGCTGACTAAATATTTTTTTGCTTGACTGTAGCTCTAAATGACGCTAGTCCTCCTGGATATAGCTACATACACCAGCCCTGGCTAACTGGTAAAGAAGGAGGCGTTGCAGTTATTTACTATGATAATCTGACTATCGTACAAAAACACGGATATAAATTTAATGCATTTGAAGCTCTCTAGTAGTAACATACAGTAAAAAGTGTAGCTACAAATATGAAGTCAGCTCAGTCGATCCTACTAATTATCATTTACAGACCTCCAGGGCCGTACTCTGAGTTTCTTAGTGAATTTGCAGATTTCCTCTCAAACCTAGTCGTTTCTGTAGACAAAGTGTTAATTGCTGGAGATTTTAATATTCATTTTGAAAACCCAGAAGACCCTCTGAGAACAGCATTTATGTCCATACTGGACTCGGTAGGAGTAAATCAGTGTGTAGTAGGACCCACTCATAAAGCAGGTCACACTTTAGATTTAATATTATCCTTTGAATTAAGTATAAGAAATATACTCACAATTCCACTGTCTGAAGTTATATCAGAACGCACAGCACCGTGCTACGGTATTAAACATACATTCACATCAACTGCCACACAGAGTTTTATCAGTAATCTTCCAGAGTTACCAACTTTGATTGGATCACCGTCTGACCCCACAGAACTCGATCAGGCGACTGAATATCACCGTAGAGTCAACATTTCATTATACCTTAGATAATGTAGCTCCAGTTAAAAGGGAAATTATTAGAGATAAGAAACTCGCTCCCTGGTATAACGACCACACACGCTCTTTAAAACAGAGCGATCGGAAATTAGAACTTAGCATCAAACTGAATTGTTAGTTTTCCAAATAGCATGGAAGGAGAGCATCCTGAACTATGGAAGAGCTCTCAGTGCTGCTAGATCGTTGTATCTCTCCACTCTTATAGAAAATAACAAAAATTATCCTAGATTTTAATTTAATATCGTAGTCAAATTAACTAAAAACAAGACCACTGCAGAAATCTCCACAACAGCAACATACAGTAGTGAAGACTTCATGAACTGTTTCAATAACAAAATCGTAAATATTAGGCAAAAAATTCAATCTTTGAAACCAGACAATTTAATTAATACAGATGATAAATTAATCACATCACATCAGAACCCAGAATACTTTACTCCCCTTGAAGAGAATGAACTGATTTCACTCATCTCCTCTTCAAAATCATCAACCTGTGTAGTAGATCCTGTACCGACACATTTTCTCAAGCAAATAGGCTGTGGGCGACAGTGGCAAGGAAAAACTCCCTGAGATGGTAATAGGTAGAAACCTTGAGAGGAACCTGACTCAACAGGGAACCCATCCTCATTTGGGTGAAACAAAAAGCAGTAAATGATCTGCATTTATACAGTGTGTAGGGTGGGAGGCAGTTCAGCTATAATAGCTGATGTTAATTGATGTTAATATGGAGTCCAGGTAGTTATTGACGACCCAGGTAGACTTGTAGGAAGTTCCAGTCCAGAACTATCGAACTGTCAAGTCTCCAGAGAAACAGTTGCCAACACCAGTCAAGGCCAGAACCATTTTCTAGGTAGAGAGAACCATCCCCAGACACCAGATGCATCCCAGAGAGACACACTGGGCATCCATGTGACGAGATCTTCAGCCAGAAGCGGGGCACCAGGATGGGTCAGACAGGTCCGGAGGGCAGAGAGAAAAATGCTTGGCTAAATAAATAGGTTTTTAGCCTGGACTTAAACACTGAGACTGTGTTTGAGTCCCGAACACTATTTGGAAGACTATTCCATAATTTTGGGGCTTTGTAAGAAACAGCTCTGCCCCCAGCTGTATTTTTCATAATACGCGGTACTGACAAGGAGCCTGCATCCTTTGATCGAAGTAGGCGTGGCGGTTCGTAAGATACTGGAGACACAGAGAGATCCTGCTCTGTAGCAGCTGCCTCAGTCTATTTGTGTTATTACTCTATTCTGCCCTTGTGAGTAACAGTATAGTAATGATGTCGCTGTTGATTATCTGTTCTTGTTCTTCTGAAAAAATAAATGTTTTTTTGAAGAACATTTAATAGGATGTTGTTTATTGCATGTATGTATGGTTTGCAAAACCTGGAAGTTTTTTTGTAATAGACCAGTATATAAAAGTAATTTAACTGTTTAATAGACATGGGTAGGTTTTTTTTTTTTTTTTTTTTTTTCTTACAGATTCACTGTAAAACATGAAAATAATAATAATCTATTTGTGAGATATAATTAACCCAACATTCTAGTTAAAATAAACCAACATATGGGTAGAACATTTGACCAATTTATGTGGTAGAATTAATCCAGCATTATAGTTAAATATGACCTAGCATTTGGGTTGAATATTTAACCCATCTTGCTGGGTTAAACAAATAACCCATTTTGCTGGGTTAAATTAACCCAGTATGTAGTTAGTCTAATATTTACCCAGCAGCTATGGTGCAGCCAGTCTGGGTTGTTTTTAACCCAGTATTCTTTAGGGTGTGTCTGACTCATCCTGGTGTCCGGCTTCTGGTTGGAGATCTCGTTGCATGGATGCCTCGTGTGGTGTGACTGGGGTGACTGGGGACAGTTTCACTTTTCCACAAAGACGGTCCTTTCCTTGGATGATGCAGACAGCTGTTCTCTAAGGACTTCAGTCGCTTAATAGTTTAGGACTGAAGTTTCATACAGTCTACGTGAGCCTCCAGGAACAAACTGGACATTTAAACCTAAACACATCTCCTGTTATACTGAACTTCCAGTCTCAAACAGTATGATGCAGATCAATCTCTGCTATCTATTTTCACCCAAATGAGGGGTGAAAATTTAATTAAATACACTATGTAAAGTGTGGAATTAGACAATGAATGGCTGGCCCAATTATTTGTCGGAGGAGAATCTAAAGCCGTATTTCACATGTAAACACAGCTGTCGGAAGACCATGGCTGTGTGTTGTGGGGAATGCGTACTATAAATCCACCCAAATACCCATCAAGACTACTTGATGAGCTCCACCGTGAGCGCTCAGGAATCTGCCGTATGAAGGTTTTTGCTCGTAGCTACCTTTGATGGCCGGGATTGGATGGCTGCATTGAGGAGGGAGTGCACAACTGTAGGGGTTGTGCAAAAGTTACCTGTCAGGGTGGATCCACATTGATTTTGCAGAAAAAGACAAGCAAGAAGGTGGTCTCCTATAATGGACCACAACTGGTGTCTGCAGAGGTCACTGATTTCTTAAAGGGAAAGGAAATAAAACATACTCGAGTCCCTGCCTATCATCCAGCCTCAAACAAAAAAAGCTGTTCAGATACTTAAACACTCACTCCTATAGGGTGTTTGCGAGAAACAGGGAAAGAAGATGTTTTCGCTTAAGCACAAACTGGCAAATTTCTTGATAATATATCAGAGTACACCTCATACTGTAACAGGAAAAACATCAGCCGAGCTGTTCCTTAAGCATCAAATTTAACGGGTTTTTCACTGCTGAAGCCTGATTTAGCAAAGTCAGCAAAAACAAAAGAAACAGCATGACCAAGCAAGACAAGTCATAAAATCCTTTGTCGAGAAAGAGCCAGTACGAGTTCTAAATGGTTGCATGCAACAGTGATTAAGCAAAAGGGTCCTGTAAGTTATCTCGTACAGAAAGGTCAGAGATGGCTCAATGTGCATGTGGACCATATGTTGCCAAGAAATGCTGCAGAAGGATCCACTATGCATGGTGTGTTATGGATCCCGAATGCAAGTGTCATAGATGACAACAAAGGACCATTGATCTTTCCTACAGTTGGTAACAGTTCCATGCCAGTCATTAAGCTTGAGAGCCCTGAAAACACAGAGAACTTGGCAGGAAAAGATTAAGGAAGTGAGTCATTGAGACAATGACCATTGTTAAAAGCGCTATATAAATAAAATTGAATTGAAGTGCGACCCCTGTTAGGGAAACTGTTCAGAGATATCCTCAAAAGATCCAAACTGCTCCAAAAAGACTGGAGTATTAAGTTACAGCATTGGAGATATTCTTTTGCTAATGCTTCAATAATCCTTAACCTTAAGGCCTCCCGCACCGATCGGTGCATAGGGCAACGAGTGTTCTCCATTGTGTTCGATTGGCAGCCGCGTTGATTGCGTTCATTGAAGGTTGCCGAGAGGGGTTGAGTGTTGGCTTGACGATAAACCTCTTAGTTCGTGATATGGTCCAGATAACTGATCCTCAGTATGCGTCGCAGGCACCGCTGATGGAAAGCGTCTAGCTTTCGGGCGACAGCCGCCGTCATCTTCCACGTCTCACTCGCGTACGTCACCATGGACGTTACGATGGAGTCAAGAAGACGGAGTTTGAGGGGAGTTCCAGATGGGACGAAGACGTTGAAACGCGGCAGACGCTTTGCCGATGTGACACATGAAGTCACGCACCGTGTCCCCGTCCGAGCTGATTACACTACCGAGGTATGTGAATTCCATCACTTCTTCCATGCAGTGGCCATTGACGATGAGTGGGACCTGCGCATGTGCGTTGCCAACCCGCATAACCTTAGTCTTCTGGTTGCTTATTCTAAGCCCGGCGTTGGCCGACTGTTGTTCCAGGATTGCGGTGAGGTTATTGAGGGCGTTTTAAGTCGGATCAAGTAGAACGATGTCGTCAGCGAATTCGAGATCAGCCAGAAGCTGTCCATCAGCCCAGGTAACTCCCAGCATCGCTTGGTCGATTGAATGACCCCTTGATGATTGAACCCTGCCCTACCCCTGTTTCTATGTTAAAGAAATCTGTCGTCCCCTCTTCTGTCCACAGGCAGCACTGGGAGCCCTGGTAGAGGTTGCGAAAAAGATTGATGTAACAGGCCGGTATTCCGTATGTTCAGGCAATCTTCCACAAGGTTTCGCGGTGGATCGAGTCAAAGGCCTTGACAAAGTCCACAAAATTTAGCGAAAGACTTTGCTGGTATTCTAGTGTCTGTTCAATCACCTGCCCTGGGGACAAAGATTTGCTCAATGCAGGAACGGCTACTTCAGAAGCCTGTCTGCTGCTTGCGGAGGCGCTCGTCCACTGCTCGTCGCAGGCGATTTAAAAGGACAACGGAAAGGTGACGATAAAGCCTCGTTTCCAGTCTTCGGGTACCGCTGCCGCCGACCAGCACGTGTTAAAAAGGTTTGTCAGAGCATTGACAACGGTGTGTTCGCTGTTCATGAGTAGTTCGGGTGGAATCCCATCAATGCCGGCCACTTCACCACTCTTGAGGGTACAGATCGCCAGTTCCGCTTCTGCTGTAGTAATGGGGTCGAGGCTGACAGGTAGATCAGACAAAGGGGTGAGAATGCCGGGGTCAAAGACTGTGGTTGGCTCTGGTTGGTTGAGGACTTGCTAAAAGTGCTCCACCCAACATCGGTCCTGTGCTTCTTGCGTAAAAAGTGGCTTGCCGTCTAGGTCTTTAATCGGCACCCCTCATCCCATAACGGAGCAAGCGAGCTCTCGAACTATGTGGTATAGCATTTATAATATAAATGGTATAGTCGTTTCGGCTGCTTTCTGCGCCTCGACACCCTTGCGGTCTATCCACTTTTGTTTGTCTCGTCTGCAACTTCGTTTGACTCGATGGTCCAGGTCGCTGTACCTCGCCTCTGTTGTTTGGTGAGTTGCATCATCACACGCCTGGTCCCGGTCTTGTTTTGCGCGGTGTCGTTTGTCAATCAGTGTCCAGGATCGGCCCTGGATCCAACGCTCCTTGAAGGTGCCACGATGGCGACCAATCGTTGCCTCCACAGAGGCAACGAGTGTATCCCGAAATTGTGCCCACTGTGACTCAAGGTCGTCAGATGGGGTAAGCAGGTCGAAACGTTTCTGTAAAGACTGTAACGTTGTATTGTTGGGCTACGTCCGGGTCTTGAAGGCGGGCGACATCAAACGGTTTTAGCCGTGGGGCAAGGGCAAACTGGCGCTTGAGGCGGATATGACAGGCTGCATCAAGGAGGAAGTGGTCGGTGCCAACGTCGGCGGCTCTATAGCTGCGCACATTGAGGAGGGACGACCGCCAGCGCTTCGAGATACAGATGTAGTCGATTTCGTTGTGTATGCCTTGAGCTATGGGAGCTTTCCACGTTGCCCTGTGGATCTTTTTATGCGCAAAGTAGGTGTTGCCAATCGCCATTCCGTGTGCTGCACAGAAGGTCATAAGACGCATACCGTTGTGCTTAGTTGCCGCCGCCGAACCGTGTGGGCCGATTATGTGCTCAAATGTTCGCCTCTCAGGGCCGATTTGAGCGTTGAAATTGCCAGCGAGGATGACAAGGTCGTGCCGCGGGGTACAGCGAAGCCCGGTTGCCAGGTTGTCGTAATTGGAGACCTTATCCGTGTCGGCGGCATCTTCCGTTGGAGCATAAGCTTGGATGAACATCAACTTCGCATGTGAACCTTATAGTCGCGCAGAGACAATTCTGTTGGAAACGGGACACCAGCCGAGTAGGGACGACGCTGCTTGACATGAAAGCATAATGCCAACCCTGCGGACGTGGCCGGTGGCGTGTCCGGAGTAGACAAAGGTCTTGCCATCAATGGTCATGTTTCCACTGTCTGTCCATCAGGCCTTGCTGAAACCGAGGATATCTAAGCGGCATCGGTCGAATTCATTCGCCAGTTGTGCCAACTTTCTTGTTTGAAAAAGAGTTCGGACGTTCCATGTCGCTAGTCGAGAAAAAATAATATTTATTATTATTATTATTATTCAATAATAATAATGATAATAATAATAATGATAATAATAATTTATTTTATGTTTTGTAATACTGTATATTAAATGTTTGGTAGCCATTGGAGGTTTTTCTGTTGTTCAGGAAGACCTTTACATTTTAAACCATGCCCACATGTTTGTATGTATGTGACCTTTGTGTGAGTGTGAGTTCTCAGTAAACAAAGAAACTTGAGAGTATGTGTCTGTCATTGATCTTCTATATCCAGTTTCCTACCGCAAAATATTAAACTACTTTTAGCTTTCTTTTTTTATTTAACATGAATTTATCTTCATATATATTTAAGATTGTGTTTATATGTTTCATACTTCAAAAAAGAAATACAGAGTGCTTTTATGTTTAAATTTCCATCAGCAAATAAGTTTTTTTCCTGTTCTTCTATGGATTTTTTAAAGTATTATTATTTCTTTATTTATTTTTTTTTGTTTTACTCTTGACTAATCGGGGCTTTTTGGGGGTCTTAACTAGGGTTGGGTATCGTTTTTTTTTTTCCGATACCGGTGCCAAATCGATACTTTTAAAACGGTAACGGTGCCAAAACGGTGCCTGAACCGATACTTTACAAAAGCCACAAAATGATGGTGGATAACTCAAGAATACATTTTTATTGAACAAAAAATGTAAATGCTTAATATTTAACAATATTTTAAAAGTTTAAAGTATATATGAATATATAAGTTGTTACGTTCCAAGACGTAATTATTTTTATTTGTAATATTGTGTGTATATGTAATCTGAGTTTTGCCGTGTTTTGGTTTTCTCTCTCATTCTCTTTTCTCTCGTCCACCTTACTGCAAAGCTTAATGAAGTTCAGCTGTTGGTAATTGCCATCATCCACCATTGGCTTGTCCTGATTCCTGATTGGCTACTGAAGAAGAGACTTTGGAAATAAAGCTGGAGACTTTGTATGAAGCGCTCTCTCCTGCCTACTCTGTGCTGCCCTGCCACCAGAGACTGTTTCTTCTCCTGCCCCTGAGCTTAGTGTGCGTGCTATTGGTTGGTTTGTTGCTTGTGTGTTCCCCTGCGTTGGGACTTCTAGAGGTGTTGCAGTGTCCTTGTTGTAATTTCACTCTGTATGACCTTACCAAACATTGCCAAAAATCTAAGACTTCTCTTTATAATAAACTGGTTTACTTTGTTGGAGCAGTAGGGAGGTGGACGCCATTTGTTTTTGACCCAAGTTTCTCCTGTTTTTGGTTAGAAAGGGAGTAAGGTAAGACTTCTGTCGTTTGTTTTAATTTCTTTGTGAGACTAGATAGTGTCCCTCTGTTAAGTTAGCTCTGTTATGTTTATTTTGGCCTGGTTCCCCTCCTGAAGTATGATTCGCTCCCCTTCATCATTGAACTTCTTAAATAAAACTCTCTTTTGTTAATTACCAAGTTAGTGTGGTCTTTTTCTGGAGAGCTGGGACTGGGGAGAAACAGTTAATTTGTTGTTGTTTTTTTCCCTAAGAGTTTGCTTTTGTCGATTTCTTTGTTACCTCCTCTCTGACCCTAGACCAGAGACAAGTGTAACAAAGTCCTGTTGTAGTACTACTAGTAGTAGCTGGAAAGCTATAATTATAAACAGAATTCATGTTACATTAGTATTTTACAAATTGACCATTTGTTAGCATGAATGCAAGATTTGCATTTTGCAATTAACATTACATTAGCCAGATAGTGCCAGCTGTTGTCTGCAGGCTGTCAAACACGGTGCATCCCTCTGCTTTTAAGTTTATTTCTTGTGCTCTTAAATGTTTCCTTAGATTTGACGTGTTTCCCCCTTTACACGGAACGGCTGTAAAACATTTGCTGCACATCGCGGTGTCCGAATCCTTTCTTGTGAAATATAGCCACACTTTCGACCGTTCAGTTTTAGGCATTTTAATGAAAGTTTAATTTAGCAAGCTAGCAAGATAGAGAGAGACCGCTTGCTGCCATCAGAGCAAGTGTAAAGTTAGCTGCTGCATTCACGCGCATCTCGGATGGTCTTATTTCCTGATGATTCGTGCTTTTAATTTTTTTATAATATCTAATATAATATATCTAAAACTTTTAATCTAAAAAAATATATGAATCCAGAGAACAAATATTTTAATCGACAGTTCAGGCATTTAAGTGGCACCGAAATTCGCGTTCTGTTTCGGTCCGGTACATACCGGTTATATAGGTTTTCGGTACCCAACCCTAGTCTTAACATGCTCAAATTCTAATGAAAATCAGCAGCTGGGCCCTGGAAGTGGCACATGCTCTTTACAGCGCCCCCTGGATAACTCTTGCTGCACAGCTCACACACTAATGCACGTATACATGTAAACCCTGGCCGGCATTTAGAACAATTTTCGCGCTGCATGTCATTTGGTCTAATTCACAGAAAGTCAGTTAAGTTGTTTGAAAAACGCACCCAATGGAATTTGATATACTCGTCCCAAGAAATGTATACGATCGTCACCAAAGTGGGTCTACGTGATCTAAAGACACTGAGGATGCGTAGGGAGCCCTTAAACCTATGGTGAAATGGAAAAGGGAAAGTGACTGATAAAAATCTGTGTAAATTGAGTAATTAAACTCAAATTTTTAAATGTTCAATTATTTTATTTGTTTTTGTTTTTTTTAGTTTTATGTTACGAAAAAAAACCTGATCACATGGACACGACTAGTGTCAGTTTCAGCCATATCACCACCAACTGGCAGCAGAAAGTCTTTACTTTTATCTCAAATGTTTTGTCTGTGATGTTTGGCTGATTTGATTTAAAATTAGTCTCTAGATTTAAACTGTAAAAGAATTAGTGGTATCTCTAATGTTGTTGCAATGGTGCAGATTTAAAATAAGGACATAATAGAAGAACTAATAGTTAATGTTTTTATACTGTATGTTAAGAGGGGAAAATCCTAATGTTCCAAAATGTTGTACCTAGAAAGAACAATTAGTTGTGATGAAGTCTGCTTATTTTCATGATTGTGTGATGCTCAAGCGGCTCACAACATTCTTTTTAAATCATTAGCCCGTTGCCTTGACATGGCCTTACCCTGAGTCCTGCAGTACTAAACTACGTCCACTAGATGATGCTCTTTCCCCTTAATTTTGTAATATGGCTTTATGTGCCCTTATATACTGTACAGTATATATACTAATATAGTAATTTCATTAGACCCAAACTAGCATAAGTATTTTGCAGCCAGTTTTATCTGATGAAACATAACGATACAGAGAGTTCTGACAGTTGTACAGACAAAACCTTTCTTCTATTTACACAGACTCCACATCCCATACATTTCCTTTGTGTACAATTGCTGATTGCAGTTCATTTACTACTTTGCAAATAAAAGTATTGCCCCCCCCCCTTCCCCCCTTGTATCTCATCCACCAGTGAAAAGGGACCGTTATTAGTAGCTGTGTGTAAGTGAGACCAGTTCTCTGGAGTTCAGGGTCTCTCACTTGCAATGACGCTTGTTCTCATGTTTCAGTTTGATTTCCTCCCATGTGCGTCTTCTCTTTACACTGACATGTTTTTGATATAACCCTTGTCTCCGCTCCCGCCCTGCCACTTGTGACTGTGTTTCCTGACTGTGTGCAGGTGTTTAACCCTTCGTTAGTCTCACACTCTCCTGCACCATTGTCTTATTGTGACTCCATGTCGTTAAGTCTGAGTTGTGATTTCCTGTCTAGTACTTCCTGCTTTTTATCTTCACTCATGGATCACTTGGGTTTAATGTTGCCTGCTTGTGTTCTGATCCTGTGTACAGATGATGATGATGATGATGATTCTGCTACGGTTCTCCAATGCTCCTTTTAGACATGCACGGGGTCGGGGTTGTGTCTGAATGTCATTTCTTTAAAATAATCCGGAAATCATAGGAAACAAGTCTGAATGAGCACGAGGAACATTTACACATGAGCATGCACACCATTACAATGTACTGCCATGGCACGTACTACATTTACTGTACACTGTACGGAGGCAAATGATCATGTCAGTCCATGAAACGGCACAGGAGAAACCGCAGGTCGTGTTGCCAGATTGGGAGTTTCTTTTCTCCTATCGGGTGACTTTAAATACTGTAATAAAAAGCAGGAAACGAATTCTAGGTTTGGCAACCAAAAGTGAGGTGAAATAGGGACAGCTGCGTATGGAACATGTCTTACGTTATTAATGCTGTTGACGTTTTGTCAAACATTTGTATTAAAAAAGCACAGAACATGTGTCTCGGGATAGTGACTGTTAGTGAGGACTTAAAAGCAAACACAACAGAACTAAAGCATCTGTCAGAAACTCAGTGTGTGTGTGAAACAGTGTGTGTGTGTGTGTGAGAGAGAGAGAGAGAGAGAGAGAGAGAGAGAGCATGTGCTTGTAAGATCTGCCATGTTAGTGAAGGAAAAGCATTTTTGTGAATTCTCATACTTCAGTCACGGTTGGTGAATTAATTATTTAATTTTTATATCCAATCAATCTGGCAACCCTGGACTACACTGTATGTCATAAGACGCACAAGAGAGTAGAATCTCACAAAAATGGTAGATATTCTCGTGGTTTTCTCCCTCACAGTCACGCGTTTGTCTGAATGAAGCCGTAAGGATCTTTTACATAGAATGGAGGCGTTTCTGAATGACAGAAAGTTTTTATGGATTGATGACCCAAAATGTTGCGTATCCCATGTCTGAAAAAGGGCTCAAACCTCTCGTACATCTCGTGTTATCTGTAAAGAACCCAATTACTTAAAATCCTTTCATTATTGCAGGCAGAAAATTTCCCTCTCGTTTACTTTCTGTGAAAAAAAATTATTGAAAAATTTCAGAAGATATGAAATAAATATTTACAAATTTATGAAGCTCTAAGAGTTTTGCAGAGATCATTCACAGATCATCTTGTCGTACAAAATAATATAATGTATTACAAAATGTCAAAGGTCAAAATGAGGTCACAAGTTTTTATTTTTTCAAAGATTTAGTCTGATTTTTAGTGATTAAATATGAGTCTAAATTGTAAAAATATATTTCTGGTGGCACAAACAATAAGGAGCATGAAGATTTTTTTCATAATTGTTTTTTATTTTTATTTTTTTATAATTATATTATGATCAACCCCAGATCATAACACTGTCTCCAGAGGCTTGTACAGTGGACACTATGCATGATGGGAGCATCGCTTCATGTCCTTCCCTTCTTACCCTGACACGCCCATCACTCTGGAATAGGATCAGTCTGTGCCAGTATTGGCCAAGCATGTCAGAGTAGGAAATTAACACTAAGTAATTAAATTTTGGTCCTACTTTTAGGAGTAAGAGCAATTTAACATTCTTAAAATAAAAAACAAAGAGCTCAAAGTGTTAACCAAGGGGAGGGATGTTTTTCAGAGCTACAGGGGAGATTTGAGGGGTCTTGGTAAAGTTGTGGTAGGCCCGCACACAACGTTGACTTTTACCCTAAACCTAACCCTACTCGGGCTTTGTGCGGGATCCTGGAGCCACGGTCATTTCCCCAAAACCTAACCCAGCCAGTGCCACCCGACTGAGTTGGACTCCTACCTCCAGCAAAATGTAGGAGAGCTCCGGAGGTGTCTTAACTGGTTAAGAAAAGTGAGGAAATGGCGTTCAGACTGAGACACACACATATGAGAGACATTTTAGTAACATTGCTTGACATGGAGTTAATAAAAGATACGTTTGGACAAAAAAATTATCCTTTTTTTTGTATGTAACTAGTCCATTAACAAACACTTCGTATGCCGTCTCCTCAGGTAACATATCGTTCTTTTAATTATTGCTTTACATTTAACTCCTTCCTCCACAAGCAAAACACACTCATCTTTTCTCCAGTTTCTCTTTCCTTTCAAAATAATTCGGATCAGATTATGACGGTCCTACACAGCTCTATTAAAGGGGCTTTAAACAGTTGTGATTGGAGCAGTCTGCTTAGGATAACGTCATGCAGTGAGTCACACGGTGTGTCTGTGTGTATAAAGCTTTCACATAACTGCCGCCGATTTCACCATTTCACTTTTCCACCGTTTGAAACTACAAATCTGTAGCAACACCCACTATAACGTGCAGCCTATTCCCAGTGTCATGAAAAGTGAGGTCACACTCTTTCCTAGGAGCAGTCTCACTCCTAACTGAAAGTAAGAGTAGGAAGCTTCATAAATAACTTTTATGTCCACACTGAGGTAGTAATATTTTCAGTCCTAAATTAACTTTGAGTGTGATTCCTAGGAGTCATTCTGAGACGCTTAATTAATACGTTCCCAGGACATGTCCGACTTGGTTGTGACAAGTTTTCAATTCAGCAAGTAATTTAACTCAGCTTTCCTAAAATCACAGTTTATATATGATTAAGTTGGGGGTGGGGATTACTTTCTCACATTCAGCCAGTTAGATTTGGAAAGCTTTTTTTCCCTTAATAATGAAATCATCATTTCAATTGCATTTTGGCTTTACTTAAAATGAGTTTGATAATCTCAGTCAATTAAGTGTGACAAATATGCAAAAAATACACAAATTCAGAAATGCTTTTGTACGACACTGTAGATCTTTATGGAGGAAATTGCAGTTCTGCAGCAGAATTGAATAACACAGTAACAGACTTTAGACGGTAAAATGTACTAAAACAAAAATCAATAAATAAACCACACATACATATTGTGTGTCTGTATCTTCAGCTATAATCTGCAGTAAGTAGACATGCATGTACATTTATACTCTATACATACAGGCAAAAGTCAAGTCAAGTGGTTTTATTAACATTTGTAACCTATCCCTCTGGTACAGTACACGCGGTCCCCAGGTGTGCGGTGCTACATGAGCAAGACCACAACATACCACACAAAGCTAAATTTAACGGCTATATAAGATAGCATAAAGTGCATGTGTGCAAAGTGCAAAATTACTACCAAAAACAGGACAGGTCTGTGCCGAAGTGTAGACGTTCCTATTATGAACAAGGGCAGAAGGATATTATAATATAGTAATGATAGTAAACCTAATCATAAACACGACCAGCTGTGCAGGTGAGTACAATATGTTGGTTATAGTATTTAATCAGCAGCAAACTTTTATTTTCTCCTCCAGGTGATCGCCAAGGAATTTGGTGCTCTTGACGAACTCCACAGAGGAGATGTTGATGTTCAGCAGAGAGTGGACATTTCATACTCTTCTGAAGTCAACCTCTTTAGTTTTTCAACTGAAATCAGCATTCAAACATGCAAATTCTTCTCATGCGTCTTCTTGTGTGAGTGCCAGAAGAAGGGTGGTAGTGATGGCATTGTCTCTTTTTTGTCGACATATCATTCGTCACACCGTCACAGGTTGTGGTTGTTAATGCCTTACCATGTCATAGCACGTCCCAGTGTGTATATGTAGTGGAGCTGTTGGATTTAGCAACTTCATCAATGCACTAGCTGATATAGCCAGTCACTTTTGCTTCATGTTGTTGGAGTAACATGTACTAGTCAGTGTGCTGAAGAGCCGAGCTGGCTCCTGCCTCAGATCCAAGTGGGACTCTGAACAGCTAGGGCTATGTGTTTCTGAGCATTAAATGCTATGGGTTTTTAACCAGAAGGTCTGGGGTTCAAACCCCAGCATCACCAGGCTTCCACTTGAGCAAAGCTCTTAACCCTAGCTGCTCCAGGGTGCAGTGATGATAAGGGTGGGCTGGATTGGTGTAAAGCACTGACACAGGACTCTGGAGTGATATACAGTATCATGCTTCACTATCTGTGAGTCTGATGAATGAATCCGGGTTTGTTGAAAACCAGGGGAACGCTACAGAACCTCTGGTCTTCTTAGCTTACCCAAAGGTGACTTGATAATATTAATGCTACAGCATCCAAGAACATTTTACACAATTGCATGCTTCCATTTTTGTGGCAACAGTTTAAGGAAGGTAATTTCTAGTTCAAGCATGACAACAACTCTATTAGCACATGATTTGAGAGGTTTCTTATTAGGGAGCTCTGACCTCAACTGCACTGAACACTTTTGATCCACAGGTCCATCAGTTCCTGACTTCACTAATACTTGGGGATGAATGAGAACAACATGGTTTTGGAACTGGAGGAACAACAAGCTCATAGTGTAGGTGTGATGGTCAGGGTGCACATAATTTTGGTCACATTGTCTATAATTGTTGAAAATTTAAATTAGCACCCAAAGTTTCTTGACAGAACAGGATGCAGAAATAGTGTTGCTTCCTAAAGTTCCAGTTTCTCTGGCAGTTGTGCGTACTGTGCTTCACCTTTACTGCATCCACAATCTGAACTGAAGTACACGGTAGTTACTTCCTGGATTCTTCTCTTACTGTACACACACATTTACATAAATATTGTTCAATGAAGAAATGAGGTTTTGCATTTTTCTGGTGCATCGATGTTTGAAAATGAGCCATCAAAGACCCTGAGTGTTTTTTTTTGTCACTAAATTGAAGTCACGTGGTACAGCCTTTTTACCATCTCGAGCAACTCTTTAAAAGGAAAAAAAGAAAAGCAGAAGAGCGGCAGAACGCGAAACTCCGCCCACTTTTTAAACCTTTCACTTCCTCCACCATTTAAGCTGAAATCTCCCAGCTCATACACACTTCTCTCTCTGTCCGTTGCTCTGTCTTTCTCTTCTCCTTCTCCCCTGTTGTCCACTTAATCAGCAGCTCGAACCGGAACCGGATCCGAACCCCGCCCCGCCTCCAGCTGCAGGTACAGTGAGCCTCTGTAAACCGCTGTGAGGGCATCTAAAGCCTTATCAGCTATTTGGACGTGAAAGAATTCTGCAAATGAATGACTAACAGATGTTTAAAACCTTTGAATTAAAAATGTGTAGAAATTATGTTTTTCGGTGTTAAAAAAGTCTTACTGGTGAATATTTTTAGGTTTTAGGGTGAACAGCCAAGAGTCATGCGCTGTTTGTGAAATCGGTACATAGGTTACGTTTTTGACTCTCAGAAAATAATGTGTCTGTAGTACCTTTATTGCATCATACCTTGAACGGTGCGTGTGAAAGATAATACTGTGAGTTTAATCAGTTTAAAGTTCAATATAACTACATTTCCATTTGGAAGATGGAGAGTAACTCAAGGTACCAGAATGTACTTTTGCATATAGTTTACATGATACCATGAGTACCATCGAGGGTACCCTTAGAAGTCAATCATGTACCTTAAAGGTATACATAGGAACCTTAAATTTGAACATGATGGATTTTTGATGGTATCATGTCAGCAGCAAGAAAAGGTACCAGTTGGTTCCTTTAGTTCTGAGAGTGCTGGCAGAATAACCAAATAACTGATTAATTTGTGTAAAAGTGTCGAGTTTAATAGTCAACAGGTCAGTGGATACATGGCTCTACATTTGAAGAAAAATTGTAGTTGCAAACAAACAATCATCAATGACACGACCTCCTTCGAGCTTCGCCTTTTTTCTTTAACTCTTAATGCTTCCAAAAATGGTGTGACGTTAAAGGTCACGCTGCAAAAACCCTGAAGTGAGAGCTGTGGTGAAAGACCTAGATAATATCTGCATCATGATAAGAACATCAAGAGAACATTCTTATGGATAGCAGCACCAGAAGAACTCTTGCTGCAGTGAAGTTTAGCCAAAATGATGTACCTGATGCTTTAAGGGTTTAAAGATCAGCCATTAGCATGATCATGCTGTTAAGGACGCGCGGACACGTCTCGGTTTGTTCGTTTGCGCGATTGTTCAGTAGGATGTGGTTTAACTGAAATCTCACACTCGCCTTTATTAGCACCTTATTGTATCTTGTGAGAATTATTATATGTAGATGATAGAGATCAGCTCGCAGAGAAAGTTATTCGAAGGTCGCAACGTTCTAACAACATCCTAACAACGTTCTGTCTGCAAAACGTTGAACATCGTGGAGGTGTTGCATGACCTTGTTCTCTCAGTGACTGTTCCAGCTTTGACGATGAAGAAGAACACGTTCTTCTCTGACGTCCGGAAGTTCTCTTGAGACCTCGTTTAACACCATGATCAGAGACAAGAGTCTACTGCGAGAACAAAGAGAGACGAGGATGCAAAGGAAAAAAAAAAAAAAAAACTAAATGCACCAGCATCCTCTTTCTCTTTCCTTCCTCTATTTCATGCAGTTGTGATGAAGCAGAACGAAGCTCTCTGGATAACCAATCCATGATAAGAAGCCTTTAAACATATAAAACTCATTAAATGTTTTTAAGTGTGTTTAAAGAATTTTCTGTTGCAGTCTTATGTGAAAAAGACTGACTCGCCCTGCTCCGCACGTCCTCCTTCCCCTCATTAACATTTCGGCCATCTTGACGGTGCGCTTCCTTTTTAAGACATTTCCTGTGTAACAGTTTTACCGCACTGAGCAGAAAAAAACAGCACATTCATGCATCAAGTGCATCTGCAACTAAAATGAACCTGATTTGGTCCACCATTTACTTACTTTATACAACTGTCAGTGTGGCCGGAAGTTTGTGCACCCTTCGATATAATCACAAAACAAATTCTCGTTCCCTCCCAAAGACAATACTGAAAAACTTATATACCATTATACCATGATATACCATTTTCCTCCTGTCTCTTGTCTTTCATGCACAATTACAAGTTGCTCTGTTCCTCTAAGAGAAGCCTTAAGGTCTACACAGAACCCTAAAACTGATTTCCGTTTTTTTTATTTCCTTGGAAGCAATAAACACTTACATATCTTTAAAGAACCGTTAAAGAACCCGTTGTGGGTTGCGGTCCCATCACTGGTTACATGCATGAAAATAAAGAGCAGATTATTAGTGTAGATCTGTTTTTAATGATTTAGCCTGTGGCTTTCATCACACACACTTATCTATACTGTTATAATAATCTGAATGTCTTTCAAAGGTGAATTCTATTGTGACAGTAAACCATGAAACCATTAAAGGATGTTAACGACGCTGCAAATGACATTCACTCCACAGTGCTGCTGTAATGTAGACGTTTAGATCTTTGAAGTGTAAAAAATTCAGTGTTAGAGATCTGATGCGCTTTATCACGAGAATCAGCTCATTTATGTTCATCTGAGTCAGAATCAGAGTCGAATTGATTTTTTTGATTTGTTTGGTTTCACACCGATTGTAATGCAACTGAACAAAAATGCTCTAAGAGCTAAAATGTCTTCTAAAAAAACATTCTTTAATTCCCTGGTTATAAATATACAAATGAAAAAAAAAAAAGAACGTTAAATCTACTGTATATGAAATGTGTGTAAACAGCACAGAAATCTTAGCAGCATCAAGTTTATAGAAGAATCACTCAAGAAATGATTCAATCATAATTTATATATAACAGTTGTATCATATTTAGTTTTATAACCAGCATTCACTCGCTTCAGTGAGTCGAATCAGAGTCACTTGAGTTCGCTTAAAAGTGAACTGAGATGCAGAATGAGATCCTTGAGTTCTCTCTCAGATGAGAAAAGAACTGAATTGAGGACAAGAACATACCGCTCACACACGTGTGAGAAAGGGATTTAAGATTTAAGATCTGATCTGCTCTCCTGCTCTCTAACGCTCCGGCCTCGTCTCCGTCTCCGCAGCTCATCATGTCCAGGAAAGTCGTCAGAACCAGCAAGTTCCGCCACGTCTTCGGCCAGGCCGTGAAGGCAGACCAGTGCTACGATGACATCAGGATCTCCCAGATGACGTGGGACAGCAACTTCTGCTCCGTCAACCCCAAATTCGTGGCCATGATCGTGGACGCCAGCGGAGGAGGAGCCTTCATCGTCCTGCCACTCGGCAAGGTGAGTCGACACATAAGAATATATCATCTTGGCATGCACTTTGTTAGGGACACCCCTACACCTGCTGAGTCATACAGATCTCTAATCGGCCAACCATGTGGCAGCTGCATGAGGCATAAAATCAAGGTTTATCACATCAAACCTCAGAATTGAAGGAAAAGTCTGATCTCTGTGACTTTGTGCCAGTTGGTGATGGTTTGAGTATTTCAGGCCAGTCTGAGCTCTTTTACACACTCTTTACTCACAACCGTGGTGAGCAGAAGAGCATCTCAGCTTGAGACATGAGACACCACATGAGACACACTGAGGTGGATGAGCTGGAGACCACATCATGTCCCTCTGCTGTCAGACCAGAACAGCAGCCTGAGGTGCCCAATCCAGACTCATGGAACAGACCGGGTGATTATTTATCTCTAAGCTTCACCTGTGCAGTTTGGTTGAGTTGGTGTTTGGCAGTAAACACATCCTGATCCCCGTCCACTGGGTGACTGACTGAGAGAAGGTTCAGCCTAAAACATATGTGGGACGATGTTTTGACATTTTATTTATGTATTTGAGGAAACGTGTCAGTGCCAGTGTCTGTTCAGATCTCTAGAGGAAGTTCATTCCACCAGCAGCCGTGACAATCACACATATGAGACTTTTTCTTCATTTTTGCTTGATGTGAATGTTCGCTAAATAAAACTCTTGGGTTTAATTTCTGCTTGATGTTGCTGTCACGTCATTAGATCCCTGCATTAATGTACAGCTGTTCCTAATAAAGTGCCACATGGTATATCGTGCTGCTCCTAGGTCGGGTTTTGCACTTGTTCCTGTACGTTCTTCTCTTTTTTTCTTAATTTAACACACACTTCCTGATTGAGACATTATTCAGTTCAGTTCAGCAGCAGGAGCCGAGAGCGAAAAAAACTAAACCAAAAACACCAATTAACATTTTATATAAATAAATAAATAAATAAATAAATAAATAATAATAATAATAATAATAATAAAGCATAAGGAGATGTTTAAATAAAAATTAAACTCAGGTTTGTAAACTCGACTTGTGATATCTGAGCAAACTGAACCGCACACGTGACATCAACCTCAGGTTTGAATTTAAAAAATGCTCCAGCTCTGTTCAATGAGTCGAATCATCTGAATCGACTCACCAGTGAATCAACTCTTTCAGCTCACTTCTACTTTTTTCTAAAAACAGACAAATTAATTAATCAGCTTGTTCTTCACTAGCAGAAACTGATTGTGACATCATGCTCTACTTTTAAATAAAATTAAATTACAGTGCATTGTATTTTGCTATTTTTTTATTTATTGATTTATTCAAGAAGAAGAAAAAAAGAAAGATGAATCAAAAGAGTCGACGCCTTACTCGATTCATTTCAGGACATATTCATGCAAATCAGGAAGTCAGGTTTCTTCATCACACATCATCAGAACTTTCATCTCTCTCTCTCTCTCTCTCTCTCTCTCTCTCCTCACACACACACTTTTTTGCCATATTTGGGCACTTTGTGTATCTGCACGTCTGCACAGGATGTGGTGACAAGCAAGCAGATCGAGTGTGTGAGCAAAAGAGCAGCCGCCTGTTTCAGAAATACACACGTATGTGTGTGTGTGTGTGTGTGTGTGTGTGTGTGTGTGTGTGTGTGTGTGTGTGTGCATGCTGTAGCTCTGAAGGGCAAGGCACCTTAAAAAAAGGAGAACAAAAAAAGAACTAAAAAAAAAAGTTGATACTGCGAGGGTTTTTGTCTTTAACAGTTAAAACCTGAGCTCAAACCTTTTACATCATATTTATAATTATATATAAAAATAACAATCATATAGAGATCAAATATCCATGATCATGATATCTCAGGAGAATTATAGAGGCATAATTTATCATTTAATGAAAGCTGATTTTTTTAAGCTGATTTTCTATTTCTCTATATCTACAGTGTGTTTGTCTGGTTAACTTGTGTATGTTCTTTTCCCCCTTTAGACATCATTCACCTTCAATTACATGAAAATCTAATACATTTATTTATATATTTAGGCATTTAGCAGACAATCCTTTCCTTTGTAGTGACTTACATAAAGTGCTTTGAAGTTTTCCTTACACTGGTTACTAGGCTACTAGTGCCCTAGTTAGAACCCTTACTTGTTCTTTTGGCCACGCCTAGAAATTATGAACAGTGGGATGCAAGTGTCCAAACTGGGCCCCTCGTCCACACCCACCCCCACACCACGTCCCCCCTCTGATACGACGTGACAATATTTTATCAAAACACAGAGAAGTCATTTACGTTCAGTAGACTCTGTGACAAAAATATTCCTTCTTTTTTATCTTAAAACACAACAAGGTGATGGAGTGACATCAGCTCATAGGGGGTTTAAATTAATCAATCAGTTTAGTCTTTAAGGGCAGCGATCATCAAACTACTGTGTAGATTGTTCAGAGAACTAAAACACTCTGTGTGTGTGTGTGTGTGTGTGTGTGTGTGTGTGTGTTTGGGACATTTTAGGAATAACAGAGCCACAGTTTTAGACTAAAAAAGGTCTAAAATATTTTTTGATCATGTAAGTACATGTGGATTGTGTGGTCAGTTATATAAATCTGTAAATAAATGATGGCACTTGATCCCCATTTAATGGTCCATTAGAGGTCATTTCCCAGGACCTGGATCAGGGTCATCTGTACCCTTTGACCCCTGCCCCACCCTACATTCGCCCCCTTAAATACTGCACCTTAAATAGAACCTTGTTGAATTTGAAGAACCCTTTAACCATTTTAAAGTCTTACACGCTGAAAACGACCCTCACACCCTCATGTGGTTCTTCCTCAAGCATCTCACTGTGTGAGATGGGATTTTCAACAGAGACTTACAACTGTAATGGTCAGGGGTGCACATACTTTTGTCCATAAAGTGTATATATCGTTGCCCCAGTGATAAACTAAATACACAAACACAATGCAGTGAGCAGCATGCTGTAACTTCCGCTTTATTCAGGGTTCATGAAAGTGCATCTACAAATACACACACACACACACACACACACACACACACACACACACACACACACACACACAGTGTTTAACAGGGTTGGTGGCTGACATGGACACTTGTTATCAGTTGACCAAGTTCCTCTTATCAGCTGCTTTTTGTGTCTTTCACCTTCTCTGTCTCACCCTCTCTCTGTCTCACCCTCTCTCTGTCTCACCCTCTCTCTGTCTCACCCTCTCTCGGTCTCACTCTCTCTCTGTCTCACTCTCTCTCTCACTCTCTTTCTGTCTTACTCTCTCTCCATCTCACCCTCTCTCTGTCTCACTCTCTTTCTGTCTCACCCTCTCTCTGTCTCACTCTCTTTCTGTCTCACTCTCTCTCTCCCTGTCTCACTCTCTCTCTCTGTCTCACCCTCTCTCTATCTCACCCTCTCTCTGTCTCACTCTCTCTCGGTCTCACCCTCTCTCTGTCTCTCTCTCTCTCTGTCTCACTCTCTCTCACCCTCTCTCTGTCTCACTCTCTCGGTCTCACCCTCTCTCTGTCTCACTCTCTCTCTGTCTCAC